>NC_079976.1:0-300000 GCF_029852145.1 Microplitis mediator | reverse complement strand
AATCATAAATATTTAATATAAATAAAATTTTATATTTTATTTTTATTCTTTATCTGCAAAGTAATTCAAGTACAAGAGTAAACAGATGTTATTCTATCCTCCAATAGATCACAGAGTATCTAAATATGGGAACGTTACCGAGAAAATTGTGAAACAGCTGGAAAATTGCATCGCAAATAGTCAAGATCGAAAGAGACAGACACTAAGAAGTAGACATAAAAAAAAATGTATCTTTTTATATTCTTGTCTTTTGGATCTCTCTACTGTTTATATTTTTTATTTTCTTACCTAGTCTGTGTCGTATTGAAATATTATTGTGTCGTCTATTCAATTCCTCCCTCTCCCCCACCCCACAGCACAGGGTGCACTATTCCAATGCCTAAAATTACAAATACACAATTCCAGTCTGTGTTCAGATATTAATATATTATTCAAACCCAAATACGTATATTTGCTCTAGCGTTTTCCAAATATATAGGCATAGAGATATGTAGATCGAGAAAATGTATGGTTGTGTGTAGAGAGCATGTTATAAAGCAAACGTGCCAGCGGTGTGAAATTAGTGTCGGATAACTCTGTTTACAAAATCAGCAACCAAACGGTATATTTACGAAATTGGACTCTCAATCACTCTGCAATTACATCACCAAGAGTAATTACATTTAATTTTTGGTATTAATACGGCTAATCACAACACTATTTATTTAAATTACAAATTGTTACATATTGTTTATACATTTTAATTAAACCAAACAATTTTAATATTAATTATTACCTCCCCTACTACCTACGTCTATTCAATCATCATTTTATCATTAATTAGTTGTCGATTATAATTTTCATTTATTAGTATACTGATTTTTATTTAAATTCAAAAACTAACCAATCAATATATTATCTCCATTGGCTGCATCTGATTAAATAATAGTTAATATTCAATCCACTCTAACCCCATTCAATCCCGCTAATTAATTTATAACAATTTTTAATTCACGATTATTTATAGATTTTGTTAGTTATTTAATTGTCTGCCAATTCAGACTCGGAATTAAACAAACTAATTTATTATTATTTAAACCTGCTGTCATTAATTTTCATCTAATTAAAATTATTTCATTGTTATATTTTCCTTTGAAATTAAACTAAACATAATTATTTATTTTAAATTAAATATAAATAAAACAAAGTTTATTTAGTATTTAATTAAAAAATTGTAAATACGTCAAGCAACAAAGGCGTTGAATTAATTAAAGGAATAAAAATGTAATAGAGTAAATTCTATTGTATAAATTTAATTAATCGTAAAGAAACGATTTTATTAGCCAATTGTATTTGGAGTCTATAGATTGTTTATTGTTATGGTATTGAAGATGATGGAACAATAAAGTAATTGAATAAAGTAAATAGTGTTGTACAGCAAACAGTAGAAGGACTAATTGTCAGGGCATTTCGTTATCTCTATTCAGTATCAATTTTGTGGCATTTGTATCTTACAGAGAAAATTATGGTACCTATTTCTAGTATACGTTTATAAATATCAACTTATAATGTTATGGTAATAATTACTTGGAACTATGGGATATATGGTCATAATTTCTGGAAAAAATTTTCATGATTCAGGAAACAATTTCTACACGGAAAGAATTTTTTGATAAAAATTACTCTGTAATTTCGAGTAATCCTGGGCCGTTGCAAAAAATTGGTATTTTTTGTTTTAAATTTAATATTTTTTGTTTAAATATTAACGTTGCTAAGACTATGTATTACTCTACTGCTGAGTAATTTTTTAAAAGTCTTATATTTAATCGATTATTGTGAATATCTCATCTTAATCTATTAATTTTCACTCCCCAATATACCATTCTTTTAAACCCATTAACTGTTTGATGAAAAACTGCTTATAACTCGAATAAATTTTCTTATCTATGGGAGTAATTTTTACTCTAAACTGCAGGGTAATATTTCAGTAGTCTCCGTTAATCTTCGGTTAATATTGGCTTCAATTAAATGTCTTTTATTTTGCTCGCGACAACTTACATGTTACGCACACAAACGTAGGCTTGGAAAAAAGACGATCTCTGTATCTCTCTATAACTTAATATTTATTTTAAAATTAAAAAAAAAATTTGTATCTTTTCTTTTTCAACACAATAAGAGTAATTTTTTTTATATACTTTTTCAAAATATTTATTTTAAGTCATATTCTAAGGCAATTAGATGGTTATTAGTTTTTTTTATGGAAATTTCAGCCTATTAATTGTAATTTTTATTGTAATTCAATATAAATTTTATAAATTGAATCATCAACTTTTTATCGTAACCTACGAGTAAAAATTGAATTAGAAAGAATTTATTTAGACAGCCGCTAGGTGTAATTTTTACTCGCAATTGTGAGTAAAAATTAATCTGATTGATTTTTACTCACTGAAAGAGTAAAATTTCGTAATTCGAAAGTAAAAAGTCGTTATGGCCCAAGATTACTCAATTCAGAGTAATTTTTAGAATGAATAACATGGCAATATTCATACGAAAATTCTTTCCGTGTATAATTATGATAACAGTTTCTATGTCGTCACGAAAGAATATATCCTTCATTGACATTGTAACGGTTTATAGATGCGTATGGAAATAAAACCTATATATTATGCTAATCTTTACCATATATTATGAGCTCGGTTACTGTTATAATAAATATGGTAACGATTACCATTATGACATAAGAATTATTACCATAATTTATGTAGGTGCCATTCCTACAATCGATATTTCAAAAAAATCTGTTACTGTACGATATGGGAACCATTCCCATAATATATCGCAATTGTTACTGTTAATTTCTCTCCATGTACTTAGTATTTAACTGGCAAGCTATACATTGCTAGCTTTACTAGGTCTAAGATGCATAGGCTAGAGCTAATGAGTAAAGACCATAATGTATAGCAAAAATCTCAGTTCCGTTCGCATTGGACGATATAATTAACGACATCTTATGTAAATATCTATGTATATATAAACTAGTAGATGCGACATTGTCGAGAGGGAACTGAATAAAGACCAGGTGAAGGAGAACGACTGCATTCTCGGGTACACTTTAAGCGAACAAAGTTCTCATTATCATTATTACGTTGGTTCAACTGCTAGACACGCGATGTTCAAGAGAAATACTGATCACTACCTACTTTTTTATTCAAGTGATTCTTTACTACAATTATTTTAACAACGATATAATTAATATGGCATTATTTTAACGACTGACAAAATTAAGGAAATCATTATTTATTTTAAAGTCAGTAAATATTTTTATTCAAATTTAGTTTCTTTAATTTCAGTATTTCAAATTTAAAAAGTCTTTAATTTTAATTTTAAACTTACGAGTATTAAAAGCATTTAAAATTTCATTTTAAAAGTCACTCTTAATTTAACTTGAGATTGTATAAAAAAAATAAATTTACTTTAAATCCTTGTTACTCATTATTCACAAAAGAATGTTTAATTTTAATTTGGTTTTTTTAAAAATTAATAACCTTAAAATATTACAAGTACAAAATTATTATTTTATTTTTTAATTACAACGCAGAATCTAAGCAAGTAATTAACTTTTATGGTTTATAATTAAGTCTTTGATGATTTTTATTTATTTTTTTAGTATAAAAGTTTAATTTATTTTTTTATGTAATCCCTTAAATTAAGAAACCGGTGAACTGTTAAAAATCCACATATAAATTTGTGAAATGATAGCAAAGTTATATATAAAAAATTATTCCCCCGATAAATATTTAAATAAATCCATAAAAAATTATATTTAGTAGTATATTTACTTGATAGAATATTGCTTTTCAATATAAGCACCGCCCGTAAACTAAATTTAGCTAGTTAACAAGTAGATATATATATTAACACGGTTCTATACATGAGCTATGAACACAAGACGCATGTGCACTTGATATGTGACGCTTAAGAGAGAAGGTCTTTACTTGCGTGTTCACCTGTCCATGAACACAAACAGTAACTACTTGTATGCATTAAATTCACATTAACAAACAGCGATGACGGCCGCAATAATAAAAAATATAATTAAAAGCGCAATAAAAAAAAAAAATAAAAGTAAATAGCGTTAAACAAATCTAAAGAATGCCTCGATATTTACATTAACATTTTAAATATTTAAATAATTATTATGTTGTGGTAGTATACATACACTTGACGATTACCTAGACTCCTCATTCGACGTAACACCACCAGAGTATAATCGATCCGTGCAAGAGCCTCGAGAATACTCAGTGGGTCAGCCGGTACACGGATTCAATGTCACTGCACGCGCTCTGTCTGATCGATAGACCGTGAGAGCCCATTTCAGAACCTATTCTATACAGTTACTGCACTAAAATCCTAATAATAATAATAATAAAAGTTGTAATAGACTAAAAAAGGGCGAGACATGTACACTGTAAAAAATCACCGGGGTAAGTCCAAAAGGTGTAGGTGTTAAAATTATCGGTGTTAAATTTACCCCTGAAAGCGGTGTGAAAATAACGCCGCCACCGGTGTAAATATCCTGTACCGGTGTTAAAATAACGCCGCCACCGGTGTAAATATTCTAGACCGGTGTTAAAATAACGCCGCCACCGGTGTAAATATTCTAGACCGGTGTTAAAATAACGCCGCCGCCGGTGTAGATATCCTTTACCAGTGTTAAAATATTTTACTAAGTGAATATTTTTACTTACTCGATCACTATACTTGTTAAAAAATGATATTCTTTATTAATTTTCATAAAGAACTGACATTTTTTGTGTTTTATAATCTTTAAAGTTAATAATCCAAGCGGACGCAGTTTACCCTGCTTTTACACCGGTTACCCCGCCTTTACACCGATGTTACTCCGTTTTTATACCGGTTACCCCGCCTTTACACCGATTTTACTCTACTTTTACACCGGTTACCCCGCCTTTACACCGATTTTACTCCGTTTTTACACCGGTTACCCCGATTTAACACCGGTATTTTTAACACCGGTGTAATTTTATTTTAACACCGGGCGGAGTTGAAATGAGTCCATTTTTAACACCGCTCTTTTTACAGTGTAATAGAGACAGAAGGGACCGTGACACGCAGTTTAGGACACTGATATTTTTATTAAACGATTTATCATTAACTGTAGGGTTTTTTTTTTTTCTCATGTATTTATTTATTTTTTTTTTGAGGTAGACGATAACAGGTGTCGTGTGGCAAGCTTGTCAGTCTTATCGCCCATTGTGTACTGTTGTCGACAGACTAAATGAACAATATCTTTGATCGGATACGACCAAACGGCTGTCATTTGTCCACCCTAACGTGACATTGCCATGATGATACTAATCCCCAGGCCATCTGTTTAACCGATCTTTAGATGCGTTTAATCATTTTTTATTTTAATAAATCGGTTTTTCAGTCAGCAACTTTAAAGACTCTTTTTTTAAATTTAAATGCTAAATTATGATTAATGTACTTGAATATTTTATCGTAATGAATATGAATTCCAAGAAAAGTTTAGTTTGTTACGGCCTTGGCTGTAGGAAAAAATAGCAAAGAACATAAAAAAAGTAACTAAAATTCAGAGAACTTTTGAGTTCAAGGCGACCTAAGCGTGATTATAACCTCGAGGTCAAAAATTTTCATCATTACAATACTTTTTCATTAGACAAGAAAGCAAAGAGGTTTCATCAATGAGAGTGCCAACAAAATAACAAATAGTAATAATAATAATAAATAAAAATGACGAACGGTTGACCCTACGGGCCAGCCCTCAAACTTTTTTCAGTCTTCAATAAAAAACAATAATTTGTATTTTAGCAATTTTGTACTGTCATCAGCTGATAATTACTTTGTAATCGCCTATAAATCCATCCAGGAATTGTAATCTTAATTAAAAAAATTACATTAATTTAAAAAAATTTCCACAGTGAAAAGTTGATATCGCAAGTAAACCAAAGGAATAATAGGTAAAAAATTGAACCAAGGATAATGGATAATATTATTTCAATAAGACATAAATAAAATTAGCCTTTGATCGCATGCAGATATTCTGCTAAATGTAATTAAGCTCGGAAATAAAATAAAATGACTGCGACACGGCTAAAAAACTGCAACCTGCATTAAAAAAAATAACTAATGTAATTTTTTTCTCCGTTTGTTATTACTATTACTCCTAATCGACACACCCTTGCATGATTAATATCTTTAATCACATCTAAATAATACATTTGCCTACTTAATGCCGCAATGTAATAATGGGCAACTGCATTTTACTTTATTTTATTTTAATAATTGTTTAGAAAATTGAAAAATAATTTTTTTAATTAAAGTCAACCTCGAAAGAAGCAATAAAAATATATCTTGTACAGTTTATTTACACAAGTCCCAGTCATACAAAAACACGAGACATCCGAGCCAGTAGTTGAGTTTCGTCTTCGCCGATGCCATACAATAACTTTTCTGAGTGAATTCATGGATGTTGAGTTAAGAAATATCGAGTTGGTAAAGCGCTCTTCCACACTCACAACCCTTTCTTTCTTGCACTTTTACCCACTCCTAATATTGATGGTATTCTCTTACACCAGTGTCTTGCAGTTGCCTCGTCGCCCTGTCATAAAGTTGCTCTTTATCTTTCCGTGCCACTAGTCGCACCAGCAAGACCACCAGTGACTTCGATCTGCCAATCATCACTTTTTTCCACGTGATCTATCTATATATTTATATATATAACACTCAGCCACAACCCAATCGACCGAGACGATAGACACGTGCCAAATTTATTTTTTTAATTATCAATATATATATATATTTTTTATTATTTATTTTGACATATAATATTTCCTGATTTCAACACCAAATAAATTACGTAATAATTTTAATCGTACTTATTATTGCGATAATAATCCTAATTGTAATAATATAAAATCAAGGTTTACTACCAATATTGTATATATTTGATGATGAATTCAAATTTAATTTATGAGTATTTAATTATCTTCAGATTCATATCATACATTGATTAATATTTTTATTTTTTTATGTTTTTATTATTGATATTTATTTAAATTAAAACGATAAATCGACGGGTACTTTTTAACGGCAACGAATGATTTAAAAAATAACATTTTTATTTATTTATTTATTTTTTTCGAGGTATAAAACGCGAGTTGGGTCAGTGCTACACACAAATGGATTCGACAGTAACGCGTGGCTCGTGAAAATTGGGGCTCAACTGAAACTGCACGTTAAAAGATTTATGGCGGAAGCGGAAGTATTTCCCGGGCGAAATATCCCATCTATATAGAAAGAGAGAGAGGACGTGACTTGGGTGATGTGCGCTCACATTGAGTGCACTCATTTGAAACGCGTTCGAACACCACTTTACAATACACATATACATACATATCTATATCCATATATTTTTACATAAACGTCCAAGATTTGTGAGTTTACTCCTTTCGCGGACAGCTAATTCGTTCCGGGGTTACGAAACGCCCGGATGCAAAAGTGTGCTGGTTAAAGAGGAGAGCTCGTTGGTCGGTAAGAAATGCGCGAGGTTATGGATTCAGGGGTGGGTTTTTTTTTTTTTTTTTAAAAAAAAGGGAGTCTGTATTGTACAGTCGGAGTAAACCAAAAAACGAGGAGGAAGTGGATGCGGAAGAGGATTTGAATAACCACATTCATCGTCTACTTCTTCTCATATATTTTTCATCGTTCGCGTGCAACATTATTCCATAGAAAAACATATCGGACGTTGAAAAATAACCTTCAGTCATGAGTTTTTAATGCTCTGAGTTATTGCAGTTGGTTATTTTATTAATAGAGTAATGGGATTATTTATATTTAAATAATTAATGTGCCATTAAGCTAATAGTAAATTTATTAATTAATAATAAATAAGTAAATAACTGAGAACAATAGGATGATGAGTATGATGATGATGAGATAACAGACAACACACAGCATCATATCATATAGGAGATTAGAGATCGATGCGGCCATGTTTGCCGAGTAAATATCCTTTGTTCATGAATGTATTTGATCTATTATTGTCATGCTGATAGAACAACGTCATTGGCATCCGTATCAGCAAGGAGGAGGAGAACCCAGAGGAGGATGGATCGTGGTCATTGATTCGACGTTTCATTGTTGTGTAAATTAACATTTAAATTCCAGTAAACTCGTTGTGATATTAGTTAAAGCATTTATTGTTTAATTATGTATATGTAATATGTTTAACTATTCGCAGAGGTATAATGTGTCAGAGATAGAGTCTGGAGTCTCGGCTGACACGTGAGCAAGAGAGGAAGCTAAACTTTTGCTAACTGCTGAATATTCACAGTCCGGCTTTTATTAGGGCCTTTAATTTCAACTTTAGTCTCACTAGTTTTCGTCTATATATGCAAGAGTAGTTCCTTCAATGCTCTCCATCTGTCAGGAGACTATAACTCGTCCTCTTTATCTCTTTCTCTCTCTCTAGTGTGATCATAGTTGGCAAACGTAGGTAATTGAGTCCCTCGAGATATATTCTAGTGAGTTCAGTCTGTCATAACCCTCGGGACATTTATGCTGCGATGGAGAAATTTACATTAGGATATACTTTGTAACTTGACAGTTACAAAGTTCTCTATGAAAACTATACTATTTCAAGATAAAAAAAAAGAAAAATTTTTTTTTTATATTTAATTTACCGCATTGATTTATTTATAATGCATATTTTAATCTAGATAATATAAATAAAGAATACATTAGGACAATGTGAAAATATATACTCCGTAAAAGCTCAGAATGAAGAGTAAAAGTAAATAAAAGAGGTGGAAAATGATGAAAAAGGAAGAGCGTCTGTGGAAAGTCGGCGTAGTGGTCGAAGCCAGTTTTCAGGCGTCTAAACCCATCTGCAAGCCTCGGCGAGCCGCGACACGAACGCATTACTTTAATGTGCTCCAGAAAGCTCTTTTATTAC
This sequence comes from Microplitis mediator, assembly GCF_029852145.1. Lineage (NCBI taxonomy): Eukaryota > Metazoa > Arthropoda > Insecta > Hymenoptera > Braconidae > Microplitis > Microplitis mediator. Next base: position 291,023 of record NC_079976.1, on the reverse strand, counting down.
ACTCCTACCCGTTATGCTTTCTGATACACACGGTACATACGTTAACCCATCCTTCGCTTCGGTAACACACACATTATGTGCTTCTGCATACAAAATAAACCCTCTTTACCCTATTCACCCTTTCTCACCCTCTCTACTCTACATTTCTTTATACTTTTTCCTGAGCTCGTTTCACCGATACTCTATCACACTATTCATCTCATTCAGCTTTTTCTTTTCCCAGGATCGAAAATTTTTTGTCATCCGACTCTTGGAATATTTTATTCCCACTGCTTTCTTCTTTTGTTTATTTAATATTTCATTCTTTTAGTGGACAATAACAAGAATAAATTTAGTAAAGAGTTTAACAAGTTAAGTAGTTTATCACTAAATTGGAAGAATTATGTAATAATTAAAGTTGATGAATAAAAAAGTTAAAAGTTGATTCAAGTATACTCGATTTATCGGATAAAAATTGACGACGCAATGTTCACTAACAGCTGATGCTAACAATAATGTAATTATAAAAAAAAATGTAGTTACGCAGAACGCGAGTAAGGGAGAACAAAAGGGAGGAGGAGGGACGATGCAGCAAACAACCACAGAGTCAGTGAAGTGGAATAAAAAAAAAAAAAAAAATCGTGAAAAAAGGAAAATAACGTTGCCCGAGTATAAAAGACTATTACAATCGTGCACTCCCGGCACTCTAATGGGGTAGTGTGATATAATTAACTACTATACCACCGTATATACTCTTATCGGACTATACCGGCGAACGCGGTGCTCTTGTGCAAGTAAAAATAACCAGTCCGCCTGACAAGCAGATAAAGAGGCTATTTGATTGAGAAAATGGGTAAATTTTAAATATAAATAAACATTTCATTTTAAAAAGTATTTTTTATCTTATTTTAATTTTTCATAAAAATTTTTTCCAAGGAAATTATATTTTTTCACGGTTAATAAATGAGATATAAATCAAGTTACTTAGCTGCACGACAGACGGGTAAATATTTTAACACACTAATGATCGAACAAAGGCAAAGAAAGACATAAAAAAGAAAAAAAATTAAAATAATTGTGATGAAAAAAGAAAACATTAGTCACCGACAATTTTAATGCATTAAACCGCCAGCTCACGAGATTTCTCAATTTTTAGCTGCTAGTGTAGTGTAATATCCGCGGTGAAAAGATCACGCGATCATAATATAATACACCAACAATAACAACAGCAACACCAACGACAATAATGATAATAATAATAATAGCAGCTAATGTAGCTCGGATAAAAGACTGAGATAATAAAGCGGTGGTTTATAAGCACTCACGATTTCTTCACCTTCCTGAGGGTTATATGCAATAAGTGGCTCAAAACTTACAAGGTAATTTTATCCGAAACAAGGGCACACAAGTGATTAACCCGCGTAGACTCAATATACTATTTTTTTTTCTTTTTTTTCTTATTCAGTCAGCTCTATTCCTAAAATAAGTTTGGCATATTTAGCTAGGGTATAAAAATAATATTCTATAAAAACTGTGTTGTTGATAGTATTATTTATTTAGGCTGGCTCAGTATCGTCATTAATACATAGAGCTGTGGCAGAGAGGGTAAGGGGCAGTAATCCAGTCTTTCATCATTGACTAGGTCGTGAATAGCGTTACTAAAGTATGCATAGGGCCATGGACTAGAGGCTGATGGCCTCGCATTGATTGGCAACCCTGTCTGCTTGCCAAGGCTCCACTTAAAAACTTACAATACATTCTCTTAAATTTCCACTTGTACTTCTATATACTACCACTACCACTACCACTAACCCTAAGCCCTACAAACTCACTTATTTTCATTTCTTGTTAATTAAATTAACAAAAAATAAAATAAAGTTATTTCATTCCGGTCACTGGAAAGCAATAAATTTTTTCGAGAATAACAAAAGCGAGTGGAAAAATATCTGTTAAAATATCTTGGATAATATTTTTTCTTGTTTTTTTTTTTTTTTTTTTTTTTTTCGATTATAAAATAACAGAGTAAAAGTCTCTTATAAAACTAACTACACACACTTTGAATTATATTGCTGTTAGGTAGTACATTTTAGTTGAATTGTAACAACCGTATTAAGCTAATATTTTCAATGTCAACATTAAACCTCTACGAGTAATGGGAATGTGACTTTGAATACACTCAATGAAACGCTTCTAGACAGTAATTCACTCTACTTTATTCCTCTGTTTGCTTAAGCTTACTCCTGTTAATAACTAACTCACTATCTTTAACTACTGATGATGCCATTAAATAATCTGCGTTAATTGTTTTCCATTTACTATATTCATCTAATTTATCATTAGATTTGACTAGTCATCCTTCAACAACAATTTAACCTCAATTTAATAAATAAATGAATTATATTAAATGTATCACTCAAGTAATTTTTAATTCGTCAGGCTAAATAGAAAAAAAAAATAAATAAATAAAAAAGAAGTTGTATATATACACACAAGATCTTTTATATTAATGTGGGTGAAGTTACTTGAGTCTAAATCAAAGAATTTGAGATGCAAAACTAAAAGATCCAAGTTGGTCGGACTTGGACTATGTAACGGGCCACGGGGCCATGCAGCTCCGCTGACCGAGTTTGTCGGTTGGAGGTCCCATTGATTTCCTGGGCCATGTCAAGGCTGCACGCGAGTCCACCCTCCACTCCACTCGCCATTCGCGTCAGCCTCCCACTCGCCTCCACATGTTTATACACACATGTTCTTGTATCTATGTACTTGTGTTAATATATATATATATATATATATATACATATAGGAGTATAGAATCTCAGATAATAGTTGTAGCTACTATAAGTTGAGCTTGTACTAACTGTCTCGAAGCTTTACTTGTGGGCTTGTGATACATACTCCAAGTTTCCTTATTACAGTGCACTTGCCACGACCTCTGCTTTTTTAAGATTACATTTTTTTAATTTTATTATATTTCAATTAAAATTTTTTTTTGTTTTCTCAAAATATAACTGAACAAGGTTACATGGAAAAAAATGATTGTCAATGATTGTAGTTCAACTTCTAATTATTTATGTCATCTTCAATAAATAATGTCGTTTCAATCAGTAAAATTATGATTTTAATGTTAAAACTGTTATAATTAACAGTTAATCGTTTAAATTTACTGCTTGACTATTTAAAATTACTACTTAAACCTTAAAAAACTACAAGACACTTGTCAAAAAAATGCATCTGTTATTAATTTCTCACGTTCTACTCAGTAAAATTTACTGAGATTCGGTCTAGGCGCGCTGTTGACGAGAATCTCAGTAATATTTACTAATTTTTTTTTTCCGTGTAATAATAATTTATTAATTAAATGATTATCGAGGTAATTGAGGGGGGCAGCCGATCATTTCAGTCGAGGATGCAGTAAGATAATCAGGGTAGATATACACATGTATATGAGAGAAATGGATACGGTTTGAAAGGGGTTTTAGATGTCATTAGTTAAGATCAAAGGATGTGACTGGGGACAGCGGTCAGTGACAAGCAACCAGACAAAGGAACTTAACACAATCGTCGCTAATGGGACGTCGGTTTAGTTGTCAGGGTATTGCTCAGAATGCACAGGTGACACAGCAAGTGCCGGCGGATCGTGTGGAATTCAATTGGCTGGTGATAACCTGGAACACTGGCTGGAACAACTATTTCGCGAATTTCGGCAATAGCCGCACAATAAGGGTCGCCCGCCGACGCCGCAGATGCCCCGAGAAGAGAAGAGACATGCGTGGGTCGTCGAATCAATGTTTACCACGTGACACACACTCACATACACTCACACACATAAACAGCTTCTTGATATAATTTTCCTCTCTCTAATTAAATCTCTTTACCAGTTTTTACTATCATTTTGTTATTTAATTAAACTTTTAAACGTTTTATCAACCACTCATCCATAAATGAATGGATATTGTAAAAGACGATTTTTTTTTAATTTTATAATTAATTTTAGTAATAAATTTTTTGTTTTAAATTAATAGTATAATAGATTAGATGGAGGCATTCAAATGTCTAGAGAGCCGGTCTCCTTGAGGCTGGAAGACAAATAGCGTTAAATGAGATTAAAAGTGGCAATAAGAATTCGTGAGTAATTGGCTATAAAATTTCGTCGACCGCGAATAAGAATAAAGAAAAAAATATAAGAAAGAACAAGCCCAAGTAGAAGCCGAGGCTGCTCGAGTCAAAAAATAAGATAGAATTAAGCCAAAGAATTATAGAGATCGAGAGACTGAGAAAAAGAGAGAAGAGAGCAAGTAAATTTTAAAGTTGGACGAATGTGCAAACTGAAGCATTTTTCCGTGGTCGTATGTGAATCTGGTGCATTAGTTGCGACATTAAATTCACCCCATAATCTTGTCTTTAATTTTTTACCCTTTTTCCCATCTTAATTTCTCAACTGAACCTACGGCATATTTTTTATCCCTCTTGCCTCCGAGGGCTTTTATTTTTCGCCTCGCCCAACTATAAATATATTTGCGCTGCGTTTAATTTCCGGGAGTGATCGCGCGACCTTCATTTTTCTTCTGACATCTACACGCCACCCAGTGTACTCTTCATCCGCCCTATCATTTTTTTCGAGCTTTAGCTACTGAAATTAAACCATTATAAAATTTTTATTAACCCTGGTTTTTAATAATAACATATTTAACCTTTTGAATAAATTAATACACTGACTAGTAAATTCCATTCACGGCCAGACTTGAATTTTAAACTTTTTGAATATAATCCCCAAGATAAATCTTTAATAATGTAATTAATAAAAATTGAAATTTTTAAACAATATAATAAAATAAAAATATTTACAGTCTCTAATTTAATGAAACGTCGGGCAGATAATTTAACTCAAATTAACGTCAGTACAAGTGTTTAAACATATATGTATGTATGTGTGTACGCTAACATATTATTACAAATAATCAAAAATAAATTATAAAACTCATCTCAATTTAAACTCCATTTCCGGTGTGTACATAAATGAAACATTTCAGTGTTAGGTTAAAGTTAGAGAGTAACATTACCGCATCAGAAGGTTTCATTTCATTAGTGTGTGGAACTTTAAAACATGTTTAACAAAAAGTATACCATGTACCATTAAACTTTATATGTGGCTTTGTTACCTATACTCTCGGTTTTATATTAAATTTTAAAGTTTCCCATACTATTAAACCCATACTAACTTCCACTAAATATATATATTTATATTTATATTTTAATACGTATATATCTATCTATATAATGTATAAAATATATACATTACTTTGGCATAAACCTCTCACGGTTTATCGCGTGTTATTCTAGCCGTTAGTTTGCGTATCGTTGGTGAATTGGCGTTATGATTCACGTGACACGATCCTGAGTGCGCATCCTCATCCTGTTATGTATATTATATATGTACTTCACTCACTCACTCTTTCTCTACTCTGTAACCACTTACTTAACTTTTTTCACACCTTCCTTCGCACCCTTTAAAAAAATCTCCCTTCGCGACCATTAAAAAAATAAATAAATAAAAATTTTATATCTATCTATCTATCTACATATATATATATATATCAGCTATAAGTGCTCACGTATGAGTGACGATGGGCGTAAAAAGAAAAAAAAATGTCAATATAAAAGTGCAAGGTAACAAGCAATTTGTAGTATTGGTTGTAAAATAGAATAGGTGACGAGAATCTTGAAACGACATGATTAACGCTTACTTGAGATTTTTATCGGTTATATATACATATTTTTTTTCTATATTATTTTTTTGTATTTTTCAATGGTATTTTTTTCGAGGAGATTAAGCTCTGTGTAATTAGGTTACATAATTAAGCTGGTTATTCATTGTTTTTGATAACGTTAACATGTAATTAGTGTTGAGTATTTAAGATGCACGTGAGATTTTTTTTTAAATAAAAAAAATATAAATAATAAAACTAAAAATTATTGAGTGATAAGTTTATTAATTAATTTTTTTAGGTCACGGATATAAAAATTTGTTAATTAATAATTTAAATTGAGATGGCATTTAAATGATTAATTTTTATTATAATTATAAACTAAAAACGTAACATTTACATTTAAATATTTAAGTACCAATTAAACGAGTTTTCAATTAATGAATTTAAATATTCTTAAAAAAAGCAAAAAAAAAAATATACATATATATTTAATGAATTAGAATAATTAACAAATTTTAATACGTGATAAAAAATGAAATGTAATAAAATTTAATACAAAGAATTATTTTATTCATGTGTATCCATTACAAAGGATAATGAGTGCATTGTCCAATTAAAAAATCCAAACCTTTTTTGTCTATTTTTTAAAACTCGATTTTAAAAAATTTTTATTTTTAATTTAACGCATAAAAAACTGGTGGGTGTTTACGAACCGCAATAATTCGGATTTAGTTCGGACACGTACCTCGAAATGCCAGTCTGTCTGGGTCTCTTCTGTCAGTGTGTCTGTCTGGGTGATCCGTATTCTCTCTCATGTTTCTCATTTCCACCCTCGTTTGTAGGTTCTGGCTTTGGTTATAGTTCTGCTTCTGTTTCTGCTTCTGTTTCTGCTTCTACTTCTGCTGCCGCTGTCGTCCACTCGGGATTCACACGGTTGTGTCTAATTGAACAACGTGTACATGAAGGCGTCCATGCTATCCAGCAACTTCCTGATCCTTTACTATATACTCTGTTGACTCACTGACTCTACCAACGCAATGTCAGTTTGTTTATATATACATGTATACGTATATATTTATACCCACACATTTGTCCCTCTGTCTTTCTGTCAGTGCTTTCTATATAAACCTCTACACACCTTCTTCTTCTTTTTTTTTCTTCTTCTTTCTATCCAGTTATGTATTCATTTTGTCCCTTAATTAATGTACTCTATATGTAATCCGTAGTGTCAAGCTAAATTACATACAAATACAAATAACGTCTATTTACTGTCATACGTTCCAAAACTTTTTAATAAAGCTTATTTTGTACTATTTATGTTTACTTTAAACCAACAAATTTATTTTAAAATAGATGTTTTTTTCTTTTTTTTCAAATTATGACATGATATTTTTTTATTTTTGCAAGTGTAAGGAAAGAGTATGAATTATTAAAGAGAACAAGAGGTGAAAATAAATGCCCAGAAATCACGTTGTTACATTTAATAACGACACTTAATATGTAGGACTTAATTTTAATGTGAAAAAGTCACGCGTCGATTTATCATCATGAATTTCAAAGTGTAATATAACACACAGGTATTATATAGAAGGGAAAGAATGAGAGAAAAGTCCAGCACGGACACCCCACGACAATGACAGCGACAGTAACACCGACACCGACACTGACACCGACACTGACACCGACACCGACACCAACAACGAGAACGAGAGCGACATTAAACTGAGAATGAAAAGGATAGAAGAGAAGATATAGAGAGGGAGGGAAGGAGAGAGGTGTCATAAAAGAGAGGACAAACGTAAAGTGGGAATTTATGCTCGGTCCGTGTTACTGTTGAGAATCGTCGAGGTTATTCATATTTTATCGGGGGCGATCAAAACTGAGACTTTGGATCTATTGTAATGCTTCCAATATTTATCGATTCCTGAGGGTCGTGACCTTTGACCTATCTCTAATATTCTATTTTCTTTTTTATACCTCCCGTCACCCGTCACCCGTCGGCCGTCACCCGTCACTCCCTCTCCTCCTTTTTCTTCTTCTTCTTCTTCTTCTTCTTGTCACAGTATCGTTAAACTTGATATTGTCGCGTTGCGTTCAAAATATATATAACGTATAAACTTACACTCTGTGTGTAAAAAATAAAAAAAAAAAAAAAAAAAACAAAGTTAAATGGAAAAAAATAAAAAAGAATGAGTGAATGAGTGAGTAGAATGCCAAGAGCTTTTTTCCATAACACATTTTATTATTACCTACTATCAAAGTTTCTTTGTAATATAAAAATACATTCTTCTTTGAGCTTTGAGATGCATATAAAAATTCACTGCTAAAGTATTTTTCCACCAGTTGTTGGAGAATAAGGAGAAAGAATGTGTGTTCATTTTGTGTGACTATGAAAAAACTTATTTTATAGACACACATACACAGCATATAAAGATTTTTATAAAATTATTTTTAGCTCTTTAGTTTATTTAATAAGAAAGAAAGATAAAAGGAGGAAAAAATTTTGTAGGAGTTAATAAAAGAAAGTAACCTACAAACATATAATCAGTAAGCCAAGAATAAGTAAGCCAAGTGGATGAAGGGTTACGAGTAGTGAAATGTACGCACACATAATGCATACAACTTTACTGGCTATAGTCATCCATTAGCTTTTATTCATCACGAGCATCACCACTGGCAAGTTACCTATTCACATATCTTTTCCTCTCAACTCTAAACTCTTGTGCATTTTCATGCAAGCCTGCGTCGTTCATGACTCTACGGTTGTTGTATATTGTGTACCAGTGTGTTACTTGCTAATGAAAGCTCGACCGACCTTTCTCAACATCCCCACCCAGCTTTGTAACAACTACTACTGGATATCATGTATCAACCTCATTTTCATACAGACATCTATATATTAATTACCTCTAGGGCTATTACACTTTCATTTTTTAAATTTAAGCTATTGATTTATTTACATGTTAATAATAAATTTCATTTGTTTCATTAATTTCAATAATTATTAAAATTTAATACGGAATTTAATTATTCATAATGTTATAAAGGTAATTAAATATTCCAAAAGCTGACAAATATATATTTGGTATTAATAGGGGAGGAGAGGGCAAAGTGGGCCCCTGGGGGCAAAGTAGGCCCCTTGAAATTTTCGAAACTTCAAAAAATATGGGGGCAAAGTGGGCTCCTCAAAATTTTCTATATGCCAATAAATTCGGACGGATAATAAACTTATCGAAATTTCTTATATACTGAGGGCTAAAATGGACCACCAAAACTGTCCATTAAATATAATTTATTAAGAAAGTTAAAGATAATAAAATTACTTTTTAAAGTTGTATCGCAGCAGACTATTAAAATGACTTTTATATTATTAAAATACAATTGTTTTATAGTTATTTGCAAATATCACACGTGTAAAGAATAAAAAATATCTAATCCGAAATTTTTTTGGAGGGCCCACTTTGCCCCTAATTTTCGATTTTTCAATTTTAATGGACGCAGCATAATGAAGTGAAAATAAGTATCAAGGATCTAAAAAGAAGTAAACGCGTAAAAAAAATTAATGATATTATAATTATTTTCCTTAAGGGGCCCACTCTGCCCCCCTCTCCCCTAAAAATAATTAGGCAAATATTGAAATAAAAAAAAAAAAAAGGGATGTACAATATAAATAATAATTGAAAGTGGTTGTCTGAAGTTGCCGAAGTGAGATGACGTCTCGCTTTCGCGTTAACTCTAGTGCCACTTCACTGTGAAGATGAAGTAGTATCGTGGAATGAGAAATAGAGTATATCCATATATATATATTATGCATAGATATACAACAAGGGAGTGAGCGAGGAAGATGGATAGTCAGTGATGGGTACAAAGAATAAGCGAGAAGCTCGAACAAAGTTTAGCTGGTGAAACACAGAAGCTTGCGGAGTACTGATAGTTACGACATTAAACGTTCATTCTCTTTCTACTCAGTACTCTCTACTCTCTAGTCTCTAGTCCTCAGCTATTCAAAAGTTTGGCTATAGTTTTAGCTGAAAATGTGTTGCCGTTTCGTCACGATTCACTCAACTCATTTCTCTTGTCTGACGTGTCTTTATCCTTTCTACTGCCGCTGAAGCACCAACGTGACTTATAAATCCTTTTAATTCCTCTTAGCTTTTATATGCATTTTTCGGGACAAAACATAAAACAATAAATTCATCGGCGTTGCGTGCGCTTTGGTAAGCATTGAAAATAATTGTAATGTATTTAGTAGAACCTTAAAACTTGTTACTTTAAAATAAATTTCTTTAGCGTAACGCGATCGCCGAGTTTTCTAGACTCTTTGAGCTTCTCAAGTGCAATCCTCGGCACTTGGACTACTCGGATTGCGATGCAAAGGCTCCTGGTTCTCCATACAACTATATACAGAGCAATACAAAACTTTATCACTCACTCATTCTGATGCTTTTAAAACTTTAAACACGTAAAACTTTGCAATGATGAAAATTCTATTTGTATAATTTCACGCTACTTAAAATATTTGTTGTTTTATTTATTTATTCATCCTACCAAAACTTGTAATACTCAGATACTTTCTGTTCACTGTTACATCACCAACTCAACTAATTTAGTTTTATAATTAAATTTTATTGTTTGCTAAATAAAATCTCCAAATACACACACACTCTGATTATATTAAAAAAAAAAAAACATATTAAAGAATGTAATATTGAATAAAATTGAGCCGATAAAAAATTCCATAGATTTTTTAACTTATTATTATTTTTTATCTTGAAGAGAATTTCATTTGTCTGTTGTTTGCCGAATTGTCTTCCGGGTCAATAAGAAAGGGTCGATATTATCTATACACATATATTTATATATATATATATATGAAATTTTTTTTTTTTCTGGATATAGAGCTGGAAAATCTTAGGTTGCGTCTACCCTTTTATTCCGCAGGGTATCCAGTGACAAAGCATGCGGGTACTTGTGACTCGAAGGCAGTTTGATTAGAGGAACACGATTGTAGGGCGTGAAGCGAATTGAAATCCAATTTATACCCTCAATTCTATTCCCCCAATATTCTCTCTCTCTCTTTAAATTTGCCTTGCCTTCGGTTTCTCTCAGCCACTTCCTCTTTGTCTCTTGAGTCTTCAGATTGACCATCAATCGCTTCCTGAATACAAATAATTGATTCGTGCTCGGAATCGGAAATCAAAAGCCATTTTCATCGCATAAATTTTGTATTCGTAAAATAATAAATAAAATATTTATATAATTAAATGGGAGTAGGTGAGAATTATAGTTATGAGGATAATGAATAGAGAACGTTGATTTACATATGTACTAACAAATCAAATAGTTCTCAGTAACAGTAATATCCGTAGCTGTGGGAAAGCTAACGTCCGCCTGTGGGTTCGTTACGTTTTACCTCCGGTCTAGTCGACGTTTCCACTCTGACGCTCTTCTAATGCCAATACCAATACCAATATCAACCCGATGTGACTTGGTCATCATCACCTTCTCTATCTTTCTCTCTCTTTCTCTCACATCCACATATTTTACACACATTCACACTGCATTACACACTCTATATTTCAGTCTTGCGCACCTTTCAGCCTCCTGTCTTACTCCATCTTCCTCACACGCCAACTATGCATGGATAATTTTATCTCTTTTGCTCTCGCACTCTTCCACTTGGTCGCATCCTATATATTTAAATTTTCAACCAACTGCAAGTCAACCTCTGCCATCAATTTGTCATTTTCCAGTCGCTTGCCACTGCGTTCTGGCATGTGAGAAAAAAAAATATTTAATGACTCAATTAATATTTTTTTTTCTACGAAGGAAAAAAAATGAATACTCGGATATAATAAAAATATTATTAAATTAATGTTATGTAAATAAAAAGGTGAGAATGAATGAAAATCCATAGGATTAAATGTCACGGTATTAAATAAAGTTTATCATGAATGAAAAGCCTGCATGACATGGCTAGTGTAATAAACATCACGTTTATAATGTCTCATTTCTTAAACGTCAACGTCGAAGGGTTTAAATATTTCTCTTGACACATTTTTTATATTTATCATTATTTATATTTATTATTTTTTCTTTTTTTTTATAGAAGACTTCGTCTAGGTTCAGTTGGCATGTGCGATCTTACTTGTGCGTCTTTCCCGTCATGATATTCCTATACTTTAATATAAATAGCCTGTAGACCAAGCTCGACACCGTTTCATCAATCATCTCACGGTAAGCTCGCATTAATATTCGCTTACTATCAAATATGCATCGGTTGTTTGCCGGCGCCGTCGCTTATTTATTTCCGGGCTAATGTTGTTGCCAGACCGGTTCGTTGGTCGCTCTTGAGTGTATACGAGGGTGAAATACATATTTATATATACACTTCCATTTATATTACGGAAAAAGTATGAGAAAATGAGTAGTATTTTTATTGAGAGTACAGACCGCTGTCATTAATTGTTTGTTTGTTTGTTTTTTTTTTTTTCCAACAAATATATTTATTTATTTAGCTTGATATTATTTATTATATTTTTTGTTCTCCATAGACCTTTTGACTTTATCTTAACACGTCGACCCCTATATTCAGACATATCACCCCGGTCATATCGCTCCTAGTATACTTTATATTTCCTGCCACTTTCAATCCATGTAAGATGTTTTTTTTTTTTTTTTCTTCATCTTTCGCCTCAACTCTTTTATTTTTTTGACGATACACAAGCTCTATGATGTATGCCACGGTACTCAGTGATGATTGAATTCAATCTTATTTTATTTGACGTATCAATTTACATTCATATATATTTATAGTGGTTTGAAAAAAAAAGTTGTTGTATTAATTTAAGCTTTTGACATCTTGACATGTGGATTGATATTTAAATATTTGACGGATACACACTTTATTCAAGGATTTATAAAAAACGAAAATAGCATTTTCATTTAAGTGAATTAATTTTGAAAGTGAAAAATTTAATTTGACGAGTTAATTACTCGTATGCCCCCATTTCAAAGAAAAAAAAAAATAATTCCTCTATTACCTTAATAATTTATGCAGCATCCATGCTATTACAGTCACGGTGACATTTTAAGTAAAAGTAAATTTGAAAATGAAGTTATTTTTTAATCCGAAATAGCTGTGACAGTTTTGTCCATTTGAATTTTATAAAATGCATAAAGTTGTTGAAGCCATTAAGTAAAACATTAAGGCGTAAAATAAAATAATTAAAATAAAAGATGGTATTTTCCATTTGACATATATCTTGGCACTTTACTGGCTTAAACCCTTAACTGGTACAGAGAGTGTCGAGAGAGTAAACAACATCCGATCGCCGCACCAGTGAGCACGATCGCCCACATTTTCCTCCGTTGAGGAAGTAGGTCACTCTACTACCGGAAAGGGAGGGCAAACCATCGACAAGAAAATTAGACTGGCTGCACTACCAGTTGTACTACAGTACCACCATCCGTACACAATTTTCCGTGCGCCTATATCGCCTACATGCACCATGCTGGTTAAATTTATCCAGATAAAAAAATAATTATTATTGAAATCTACAAAACAATACTATCTTGTCGATAAAATACAATCCATAGTATATATATAAGCAAGTACGATTAGATTGTCAGATCATTTACATTTTCGCAATTTCCAGTCAGCCCACAATTCTATTATTCAACGAGAGTCATGAATAATGCCTGAGGACTAAAACAAGCATAAAGTAGCAGTATCTGTTGTTGTAGTAGTCATACTAGAAGTAGTATTATGTATATCTATAAAAGAAAGAGAATAAGAGAAAGGAATTATTGGGGATGGAGTAACGATTGGCTGAGTTTCTTGCTACTTGCTATTGGCATTATCAGTATACACCACACACATATCTATATATCTATATATATGGAATCAGTTGTAACCAACAGCAGTTGTAACTCGATGGGTATATCGAATGGGATCGAACGAGCATGTTTCTGTTCAATTCAGGCACTTGAATTTATCACCAAGATCGATCTGAGCCGATAAAGACAACGAGGTAGATGGTAGATTTTAAGTTCGCTCGAGATTGTGATTTCTCTCTTACCAATAGCATAACTAGACACTAGATAGTGGCGTCTGTAATACATTTATAAGATATTTTAGATAAGCTAGAATGAAAAAAGATGACAGTTTGAGGAATTTAGGGGAAAGTTTTTAAAAAGAATGATTTTATTTTTCGGTAAAACTTTGAGACTAGAGTCTATAGAGTAGGATTTGGATGACTGCCACGTTTTGTGGAAGAGCATAACCCTTGGGACGAGTGCACTACTCTGATCAGAGATATTGCTGTGTGGTAGACAGTTGCTGTGAATAAGGTGTGTGTGGACGTAGACAGCTCTGGGTACTTGTAGTCTCGGTGGATGAAGTGGATCTCTAGGTTGTCGTCTTCATCGTTATCGTCGTTGTAGTCAAAAAGGTATAGGGCGTGAAAGAGTAAAACAGGTGGAAGAATAAAGACGAAGCGTAAATATTGATAATCGCTCAAACGGGGACACAACTCAATGCCAGAGAATAGCAATCCAAGTATACAGCCAGGGACAGCCAGGGACAGAAGTAACGAGAGTCAAGGTGTGTGTATAGTAGGTATATCACACTCTATCATACCATTATTATCATCATTCTCATCGTTGTTGCTGTTGTTAATGTATTGAAGACCTAAGGAATGTGTATTAGTAGATACTGCCGATACTGGCTAGTGGTAGAGGTAGTTTGTTATAGTTATACCCAGTTGACGATCGATTTTGACCCTTGAGGGATACGCGGCTCAAGACTAAAATAGAATACGGAAGATTTGTGGTTGGGGAAAAATGTTATAAAAAGAATGCGGCTTAAAAAGTGATGCCATTTTTATTATTCAGTCTACTTTTTTTTTCTTTTTAATCAAAATTATAGTACTCTTGTGATGGTATTTATGGAAATAATATCCATCTAATATATCTTAGTTTCTATTCCGAGCGTGTAACGTAATCTGGGTATTATTAAATAATATTAATAAATAATAATAACGAAACAATAGACGTCAAAAATAATCCTTTAGTGTAATATAAAGCCAAATGTGATTAAATGATTGTGTTTTAATTGAAACTCGTTGGCTCAGTCGATTGTTCATTGAGCACCAGGATGATGATAGGTAATAGTAATAGTAATAGGAATAGTAGTAGTGGTAGTAAAGTATAGAATAGAATATGATGCGGTGAAGCTTCCACGTGAACGCCCTGGGAATTCATAACCTCATTCTCTCCTAAATTTTCTTTATACCACCTCAGTATCTGTATCGGTCGGTGTGTGTGGCGCGCTCTCTGCGTCGATTCGCGCGCGCCGACTCTGCAATAAATGCACGAGGGTTCGTGGGAGAATCTAGTTAAATCGAATCACGTGCTGCGGCACTCCATGCCTGCCGTGAGGTGTGGCATGGCAAGTTCACTGCGATGCCAAGAGACGTAAAGGGAACCACTAAAAGAGTGAGAGAGTCAGAGAGTGAACCAGCTGAAGAGAAGAGCCATAAAGTTGGCCGGGGGCTGCTATGACTCTATATATATCATTTCTCTCACTCTGTTTTCATATATATATATATCTATATATATAGGGAGGAGCTGCATCCCGATCCGAAATTTCGAGTTACTACCGTTGCAATCGATCCAACGTAAAACTTTAGCGAAACTTATAAAATTCGCATTAAACTTGTTCATTTCTTGTGAAAGTTAAATAAAATTAGGAATATGGAATATAAACCTGTATTTTCAGAGTTTATTTTGGCGGTCTATAAAGAGCTTTTCCGAACCCAGAGAAACCAACAGGAATATAAATTAGTTTTAAAGTTTTTTAAAATATTAACCAATCAGCAGTAATCCACTTTCTGTATGTTTAATAACGCAGTAGTAATTAAGGAAAACTACATAAAATATTACTTGGTTTATCTGAAATGACATCGATATTTTAATAGGATTATCTGAGTTAGCGCAAAAAGCTCCAGACACACATAGAGAGACCCACTACGCCAATACCACGTGACTTTGATCAATGTTTTCCTCTCTACGCTCTCTACACTCTCCCACTTTTAAATACTTTGCGTATTCGTGTACAAGTGAGAAGGAAAAAAGCCTCTAGACTTGACGGGGAAAAAAAAAAAAATAAAAAAAAATATATTCTGTTACAGAAAATGTAAGTTAAAGCGAGACACTAAAAGCATACGGTGAAGTTGCCTTTGAATGTTTACAGCAGCCGAGCAGTTCTGGACGTTCAAGTAATACTTTTTGCATAAAAAATTTTATCCGAGCCCTGTCGTCAACACGTACGTACACACAGACTACTTGTTTGATTTTTTTTTTTATCTTTACAGGTAAAATTTCTGCCGTGATATCTGTACACACGACTTGTCTATATGTGAATATTTTTTACTAGATATATATTTTTTTTTTGTACAAAATATAAAAATATCTATAGTATAGAACAGCAAAATAAACGAAAATAAAAGTAGAGTTTGAGGATAAACTCAAAGAGCAAATAAACTTTTCCTTATTCATGGATTATGTAGTAACTTTTAAAGTGGTTTCTACGTCCAAGTTATTGACAGCAATCGTTTATATAATTTTAGTAAACATCTGAATACTGTGTGAATGAAAGAAAAGTATTTATTATTATTTCATCTTCAGTTACAAAAATTAAATTATTATTTAATAAAAATCATCATCATGAAATTGTCATTAATATTAATAATTCCGAATTTGTAATAAAAAATATTAAAAAAATAAGTTTAAACAAACAGGATGTGGGATTTAATGAATCACTTAAAATATCTGACGTTTAACTTAACAACAAAACAACCAAAGTCTCTTTAAATGCGGTTTCCAATACGATGTAAATGTATGCGCCTGGCTGATGGGTGGTGTGTTGTTCTCCTTGGAAACAATGCGTGACTATCATACTTAGTTGTCGTAAAAGAGGAAAGCAGTCACAAGCTTACAGTGCCAGCAAAGAGAAAGAAAGAGAAGGATGAAGAGATGGTAAGAGGGTGAGAGGGTGAGAAGGATAAAGGGAGGGTAGAAGTGAGTGACAGGTTACTAATTAAGAAATTCATCAGGGGCTCACGATGATTTAATTTACCAACCGATTTACCACGTGGGATTGTATTCCCCAGTGACGTGAAACACGCAATGCCTACGCAGAGACATCAATCCCAATAATTTAAATTAATAAACAAACTTAGGTTTTTTTATTATTATTTTGAGCCCTTTCTGTCAGTCATAATTACAACAAAGTTAACAACTGCATAGACAGCATTGCGGAATATTTTTGAATTGGACAGCAAAATACGTCTTTTAATTGAAATTGCAAATGAGATTTATTTTTGATCACGAAATCATGATCGAGAACTGGATCGGATCAACGTGATTGCCATAATGGCTACTACTACACCAACAATAACAGTAGCAGCAACAAGGTTATCCTGAATTTACCAACACTATATTCCAACGAGCAGCCATCGAGAGATAGAATACCAGTTAGTGTATTCTCTCTAACTTAGTGACACACTACTCGTTGATGCTTTTGCATACATTTGTTTACTATATGCAAACGCGTGTGCTTTCCCAAGACAAAGCTCCACTTTCAATGTGTGTGTGTGTGTGTGAATCGTCAACAGTGAGAGGGTGAAAACGAAACAAAGAACGTCTGTATGGAAAGTTTAAAAGAGAGAGAGAGATAGTAATAGAACGGACAGCACACAGCACAGTAACAGCGAAGCAGTAGTGGCAGTAGTGGCAATAGTGGCAGAAGCTTTCCCCGCTCGTTTCACCAGTAGCAGCACAACAACAAACACTCTGGCACGCACACCCACATTTACCCGGAATCGATTCGCAGCCGCCCCGTGGGATGACGACGCTTTTGGGATCGCTGGACCAACTACTGCTACTCTACTCTACTTTCTCACTCTCTCTATATATACCAACACACCAGAGTTGAGGGCTCGTATAAAAAGAGAATAAAATAAACTAAATGAAAAATAGAAATAGAGAGAAAAAGAAAAAAGAAAAAAGCGAAATAATGAAATTGGTGCTTCAGATAGAACAATAAAAAAAACAAGAAAAAAAAAGTCGTTCCCATGTGAAATTCGTCCTCCGTGGTTCAAAGTTAAACGTTTGTCTTTACAGCGCTCCAATTGAATTTCACCTGGGACCAAGATGATAATTGATCAGCAATAACAGTATATATCTATATCTATAGTAATGGTATTTGTCCAGGTGATAATGGGATGGCAATTAGTTAATGGGTTAAGAGTAGGACGTTGATGGTACATGGTAGCCTATCCACGTCAATCAATGTACAGGCAAAGGACCCTCTAGTTGCGTTAGTTAGTGGTGGGATCATTGACACCACTGGGAACCGCAAAAGCACACAATACTCTCTGACGCCAGATCCACGTGTAAGCTCCCTATAATTATAGATATACATATATGCAGATATATGTGTAGCTGATCAAACGTTCAGTTGACAGTTGGCCTTAAGTTGGCAGAGCCAGAGTTAGCTTTGAGGTATTAGGATACTAAAATATGACAATCAAACATATTCATCTTAGGTGTCAGTCAAGAGGATTAACAGGGTTAGGAGCAAAGTTTACGAAAACAGTTTATACAACTAAGGGAAATTATCGCGTAACGGTTTGCCGCGGTCGATGTTTGATTTTCTCATTAGGAGAAAACTTTAACCAATGGCATCAGAACTCGTCTATTTATCAACGACTTTAACGTGAATTGCTCAAGTTCTCCTGTCAGACTGGATAACTTTACTAAACAATTTCTCCTACTCTAACAATAACAGCGACAGCACAAACTATTTAACCGACAACAACAACCTGTCAACGTGTCTCAACTATAAAACATATGACTCACTGAACTTGTCGTAAACAATAAAGCTAACTGACATAAATTTATGTTAAATTACTTACGCGGCTTGCACGAAGAGCGAGTGGTGTAAGGTGGGTAGAAGAGCGACGGTGATTGCTAAAAGTGTGAGGCTCCTCCACGAGGTCGATGCTGTTGGTGCATAAGACTTCATTGTTACTTCCTGTCTATCTTGCCCTTTATTTATAAATATAAATCACTAGAGCCTCTTTTGAAGCTTTTATGCTGCTGCTGCTGATGCTGATACTGCTTCAGTTGTTGTTGTTGCAGTTACTGTTGCTGTTGTTGTTGGTGTTTTTGTTGACGATGATGATGATGATGTTGTTGGTTCAGCAAAACACTTGGAAAGCACTTTAGTGCCAGGCTTTAACCATCAACCAGTAGTATCATATCATCAACCACCCTCAAGCGTTCGTTCTTTTCCTCCTCCACCTCCGTCACCGCTTTCCTCTTTATCACCAGCACAAATTTTTTTATTTTTTATAGTCCTATACTGTACAACTACCACCAGCTCCTGGATGATGGTAGTCGCCGTAGATGACACAACCAAGTCCTCCACAACCGTCGTTGAATCCCTAAGGATGCCTACTTCCCAGTCACGGGAAGTTGGCTCCTTGCTGACTATTGCCAGAGCTACTCCTTCTTTCTAGCTCACCAGAAGCTTTATATTTTATACTTTTATTATCAACACTTGTAATACAACACCACGCGCGCACTTGTCAATAACAACAACAACAACAACAAAATATTTAATTATTTAAAAAAAAAAAGAGAAAAAAAAAAATTACCATAAATCCATAAAAACTCAGTGTGTCACTATTATTATTTAAACTTTAATGTCACACTCCCAAATTATGAAGATATATATATTTTAAAAGCAGCAAATTACTGGTGGTACTGCTGCTGGTGCTGCTGGTACTCTGCTGCTACGAATTTATAACGATTTCTCTTGACGACAAGTTTTTCTTATTTGCTGGGGAAACGTTACACCGGGAATAAGGGGAATAATGGGACCGGAGGGAAGGTATTGTTATCGGGGCCCTTATCGCGGCAGGGCCTCGTTGGGGTCCTCTCCTAAGAATCCGGAGCCTTTTTGGCGCCGCCGGTCTGCCGGTCGCTCCTCTTCACTTTGATCCTTTCACTGGACATCTCTCGGACGGTCGCACCCGCGCTACGCCGCGCTCGGGAGTGGCGACCCTCACGGATAACCCGGCCGGCGCAACGAGCACGCGCACCATTCGCCGTTTATCCCTGCTACTAAAATTTCTCAGCTCCCTCTGTCTTGTTGTTATGCATAACGTGCTATCTTCTGCCAACGTCCCCACCACAATAAACTTCCTCAACCCTCTCGCTTACTCTTTCGTCAGTTGTCTTTGTTCCTCTAGTTTGCTGGCTGCAAAAGCTTTTGGTGGTGGTGCGCGCAAGCGCTTTTGTCGGCACTCATTTCTCCCCTTACGGTCATCACCAATACCACCATCAGCCTGTAAACAAGCGGAGGCTGCTGCCACCCTTGCCCTGCTTTCGACTACGGGGCCACTATCCTCTGGCACGCGCGCTTACGCACAGACACGCACTCATATACACATTGTGTGTGTGTACGTGCTAGGGAAACTGCTGTGTCTTTAGTCAGACATTATCGACACGTGCTTTCAACTGGTTATTAACCAAAAAAAAAAGAAAGAAAAAAAAAATATCGTTATCATCATTATCATTATTATTGTTATCGAATTACAATAAATGTTAATATTTAAAAATTTAAATGTAACTTAACAGGATTTATGCAGCAAATATTCAAAGTATTTGAGATCTTATCTTGGCGTATTCTGCACAGTAAAGTCTTTTGAGATTAGAGTGAATCCCCAGTGATACGCTCACACACGAGAATTCATGTCCTCACCCGATGCTACGGATTCTCAAAATAAATTTACAGCATGTTAAATCATCGGGGAATTGTTGTGTTGTTTATAGTTATTATTTGTTATTTTTGTTGGTAAGATCACACAAGCAATTGATTTACGCCGGATAAGAAAAAAATAAATAAAATATATATAATATATTTGTCAAAGATGTATATCTTGTCGTGAAGAGTGTATTAGGGGTATGATATCAGATTTCCCAGATGCAAGGGTCAATTGGGTACTTTAATCGGGGCAGCTGGTCTACTTGGAAGCTATCCACAAAAATTTACCGTTTAACGTTTGGAACTCGATCTTGCTTACCTCTAACGCCTTAGGGAGTGGTGGAAGTCGCTTCGTCGAATCTCTGCTGGTACTTTCTTCTTTACTTTATCTATATAACTATATTTAATGTCAGTGTGTGGCTTAATGGTGTATCATCAGGTTCCAGTGAATGCCAGTCGATCAATCGGTCAGTCAAGAGAGTAAGAGAATGAAAATTAAGAGGAACGGATGATCGTTAATTCCGTTGAATGTATAAATTTAACAGTAATATAACCAACGAGCCAACCAGCCGTTAGCTAGAATAGAATAGAATAGAGTTTAGTAGAGTAGAGTAGAGTAGAGAGTTTGAATCGATTCTATATATCCCGAGAACTAACTTACTAGATTCCTCCTTCTGCAGAAGTGTAAATTTTTCTTGAGACTTATTCCGCGTGATTGTAACTCTCATTCATATACGTCCGGATGAAATTGCACGGTTAAACTTTTCCAAGATTAGATTAATTTTTAGCTGTTATGCAAGACTAATGGCGGGAGTTTAAATTTAAAAAGTGGCAATTTTATTAAAACACACGAAATCAAATTTAACTTTGAATAATATCGAGAGTATGATGGGTTTTAGATTTGTTTAGCATTGTTCTCACTTACTCACTTAATTCCTTTCTCTTTCTCTTTCCCTCTTCTCTTTAAACTACCAAGTAAATCGAGTTGGGCTTTAGCTTGTCAAAAGAAACAAACTTTGATTATTACTACAACATCTACTTACGTGATTAAAAAAGTTATATGCTGTGTACTATCGTTTTATTAAAAGTTTATATTTTATATCAAGTTTCGACAAATTAACTTTTTTAAATTTTTATGAGCAAACGGCGATTAGTGTTTCCGCTGAATTTTAACTACAAAAAAAAACTTTAGTATTATTAATCTTGAATGAAACTTTTTCATTCATCGGCTCCTTGTTTGAGAGACATTTAATTTTAACTTTACACAGTATACAATTTTATCCTTTTATTTTTCATAAAACATGCGAGCGATAAACAGAAAAAAAAAAAAAAAAAAAGAAAAATTAGCTATTCATTGGATGTATGAGCTTTTCAACTCGCACGACACGTTTCCTCGTGTATTTAAATGTAAATAAATTTCTGGGGCTTATGATTCAGTAATTAAATTTTTTTCATAAATAAAAAGCGTAGCTCGAGTAATAAATATAAATATAAAAATAAAAAAAGTGAAATAAAAGTCAAAAAAACATATTTCAAAGTTTCGACTTGGAAAAGTTAAATTGACCGATACTTGGCCTGAAGCTACTAACATAATTGCTTTCAATATCTCTCGGTCTCATATTACTCGTCTCGCTATCTCTCTCTGTGACCTCTAAAAGTCTAAAACCCCTTGTCGAGTGTAGAAACAGAGAAGAGAAAGAGAAAGAGAAAGAGAGAATAGTGCAATGCATCCGGCGTGGCGTCTTCTATATCGCACGTAAACTCCTGTAGGATCGATCGTCCGTCGAAAATTGGTTCGAGCAGTCTACTGAAGAGAGAACACACAAGAGAGTAGAGAGAAGGGTTCAGCTCGTACTTTGCCAAGCTATGCCAACTTATATATATATATATATTCACATTGCATTGCATTGCATTGAGAAATCACATGTACACATACACGCACACATTGTTTATGCATTTGTATATATATAAGCACGAATACATAGACATTAACTTTAGACGGCGGAAGTAGAGACAGTGTTTAGGTTTATTCCCGCTCGAGTGAGTTTGAGGGTCGAAGACCAAAGGAGCGTCAGAGCGCGCTATTAAAGCTCGCTTGAGTCGTAACAAATCGGGTTTATGTGCTGCAACCAACTTTGTGCTCTCTAAAGTCCGAACAAATAAAACTTAAACTAAAACTAAATATAAGTATAATAAAATAAATATTAAAATACGGTATAGATATTATTAAAATTGATATTAAACACACACACATCAGCTGAAATACCCGGTGAGTTGTAGTAAAGTTTGTTTGCTTTAAACGAGTCCTTAAAGTAATAAGTGCCAATTGTGTGCAAACACTTAATTGTAGGAATAAGACACCTCGTTAAACTCTCGGGGGAATAACCGCTGAATTCAAGTGTCAACGTTGATTACAGCATACTCAAGTGTGTAGTCGAGTTATCCCGGTAGTTCCACAATATTATTCCAAACAACAACACTTGCTTATAACATTTGATTATCATTATTATATTAGCAGCTAAACAACACCTCCTTAAAAATAAACCCAAGTATTTTAAATAATCCCCATTTGCATACCTCCAAATTCCCATTAGCTCCGTTTCGTTAATGGACACTTTAATGTTAAAACTACTTGGCTGTTTGAAAATATAATATTTTTTTTTTTCATGTACCAGAAATAAAATGCTCAAAAAATAAAAAAATAAAAAGCCAGAAAACAACAGTTAGAAAATGTTGCTGATCCTGTAGTACCACGATTTGACCTAACATTTGCACATTATAATCTACACAAGATCCAACTTACTGCACGATGTTGTATACGTTATTATCATCATTATTATTATTATGATTATCATTATTATCATCATAATCATCATCATCATCACCATCATCGTCGATGTCGTTATTATAATCATCATAATAATCCAAAGCATGAATAGCCAGTTCAAAGCCGTCGTGTTGGTGTGTATATAACAGCGATATATATTTTGGAAGCAAATTAATCCTCTGCCATCACGTTCACCCAACCATACATGGCTATCCGTCCTAACACATAGTGGGCTTCCATATATACCATCACTCGTAAATGCAAGATAGAGAGCACGTTATAACACAAGAGAAATGACACACATGTGTCTGCATATATATCTATCTATATACATGTATGTACACATAACTTTGACAATAAACGCACACAGAGATGGTTTGACGTTTTTATGTAGATGCTTTTCATCCACCGGATGCGTTTGGACATCTCCATGTTTATGTTATATATGCATATATAGACTCACATACACACATGTCAATACTCACAATAGTTAAATAATTTACTCCGCGTGAATCGACATTTTTATGTTCAATTACTTATACAAAAGAGTGTATGATAGCTGATGCTGGATACACGTTGAGGTTACTATATCTATTTACAAAGTGCCAGCGGCAGCTGTGACCAACAAATATGAAAGACTGCTTTTTTATTTTATTTTTTTTTAAGGTAACTATCCGCCACCACCACCACCGAAGGAAATAAAACAAAAGCGAAAAAAAAAAAAAAAATGAAAATAAGTAAATAAAAACTAACAAACAAGCACCGTAACAAAATTGGTAGGAAAGTTAAATTCTAGTTTGCGTGACTATGCAATCAACCGTAACCTCTTCATAAAAGAAAATACCTTGAAACCACGACGGCAAACGATTGCCCGCGAAATTGCTGCATCCAAGTAACAGATTCAATTGGCTTGAGTTTACATCCACCCAGTGGAGCCGAAAAGCTTGTGTGCTATAAAGTGTACCTGTATATATCGGTTTGTTTGATTGTGTGTAAGTGACACGCCAAAGGAAATGTTTAAAGGGCAAAAGCAATGTAATTGATGTAACTCAATAGAGCCAGATCTCTCGCAGCAGAAGCTTTCCGTCGGCCATTTTAGTAACCGGATATTTCTATAGCAGTATGTATACTATGAGTATATGTTTGTCGGCTATCATATGCAGATGAATCGCCGATCCCGGTTGCTAACACCTAATATTCCGTGGCAAATATAGATATATACCCCAAGCGGCGCGTTATCATCCTGCAAGGAACATTGGACATTGTCCGTTGGGTTAGTTAACCAATCCCAAGTGGCTCACACACTTGTCAACGTGTCACTGGATTATGTGTATTTGGGGGTGCACATGTGTTCTGAGGAGAGGCTAGGTTAACCCGGGTTATCGTATTGAAATGTTCTCCATAACATCCAGCTTAGAGATGGATATTCCGATTAGTTAATGTTGTTATGGTTTTTGGATTTCCGTTAATGAGAATTATCCAGCAAATCCCCAATGTAGTACAGTAAACTCGATCTAAAGAATTGAATGAATCGTATTTTGAGGGGTAAAGTATCCGGGTCCGATACTCAGATGTTAGTATCTCATGTAGGTTGGAATTGTAAAAGGGCCGGTGAACCCAAGAGAGTGTACCAGCTGGAAACATGCTATCCACAAATACTCTTGAGTACCCTCCTCACATTCAACACTATCTCTATTTCCATCTCCACCTCAAGTTCTGCCAGCACCAGCGCCAGCATCAGCACCAATGCCACCAGAGGACCAGTAGCTGAGTATCATCCTCCTTTTCTATCTTCTACTTCTTCTTTCTCTTCTTCTTTTTCTTCTTCTTGTTTCTTCACCTCTTCACGGCTTCAATCGCTTACAAGCTTGTGAGAGAACCCTAACTACATTGCCGGTCTACACACTGTGTATGGATAATGGTGTGGTGTAGTGTGGTATGGTGTGCACCCCCTCAGTACGATGAGTACGTGCAAAGTTTCGCGCTTGCGCTACAGATCAACGTGGGACATGGTAAAACGGAGAAAGATATACCAGCTGTGGGTAGAGAGGTAATGTGTATATGTATGTGTGTGTGTGTATAAGTGAGGTAGTAGCTGGTGGAAATGAAAGAGACAGAATCTCTGGTCGTGTCGCGGCCTGGGATAGCTTGTGGCCTACCTATTGATCTTGGTCAACGTTGCGCGTCGGTACGTGCTAGCCAATCTCAACTATTTTTTGTTCTTCGTCTAATGGGGATACTTTTTTCTTCACCTTTTCATTTTTTTTTTCTCTTTTGATCTGAGAATATAACGTTGTAGAGTAGCCGAAGAGTACTGGCCGTCAAGCTACCAACTGATCACCATCCAGGGAATTCTCAACGCCTTCACATGTCCATTACATATTATCCTTTTTCAATGGCAATCATTGGGGTTTATTGTTAAACGTCATTGATCCTCATGTTGATTAAATAAGGGATATCCAAGTTTACAGCTGATATACGGCTGTTAAACCAGATAAAATTATTTTATTTTAGCCAATTAGGATCAATTGTCAATCTATAATATAGTAAATCCAAGGATCCAAGAAGGAAATTGTTATTTCCTACAATTAGAGTAGAATATTGAAGCATCGAATCTCGAACTGTAAAGTTATTATTATAAGATCATCTCTCTCAAATAATTCACAATCAGCATCTTGATTCTACAATCTTGAGCGTATTCAATAGATATCCGTAGTGATGTACTGTCGATTGATGCACTCGGAGGATCCCACATTGATGACATTTGGCTGCTACGAATAGCTCATTGTCATTAAATTCCAACTCAAGTTCTAGTTATCTATCGTCTAGTTTCACTGACTGGCAATGCCAATGCTGCTGCTCCATCAGTCTCTGAATCTCTTCCTATATCTGTATACACATATCTTCTATCTATATATTATAGTTAATTCGTAGATATAACGCTAAACGTGTCATGACTGTGCTTTTAGTTTATCTTGAAATTCAGTAGGTAAATTCCAACTGGATTGGCAACTTCACTGTCGCAAGACTTATCAGGTTTCGTGGTTGCTGGTACTGCTTCTATTCCTCCTGTTTCTACAACTGCTGTTGCTAGTCGCACTGTGCCACCCATTTCCTTTACAGAGCTACAATATCGTATATTCAAAGTCTATTCAACATTTACGACTCAACATGTGGCTGAGTAATTTATACATACGCGGATATTTGTGTAACATGCAAATTCATGTCCCAATGTGTGCGTCAATTTGTGCAAGTGTGTAATTTTAATGACTATGTGTTTTGTTTTTGTTTGCAAGGATGTAAATGCCGACTGATTGTCTGTAAACTCGAGCCTTTTACAAATTTATTTTATTTAAAAGTTCTTTCCAAGACTGAATCATTCATTTCAACATGCTGTCAACTCTTCCGATAATATATCGTTTACTTTATTGTTGTTGTTATTTTTTTCTTCTTTTTATTATGACGGAATCGATAAAAGACCTTGTGCAGAAATTAAATTAATCAGATATAAAGCCTTAAAAAAGTTAATCATTCGATACTTTATTTGATTATATTTATAAATTCTATATTAAGATTTAACTTTCAAGGTTAATACGAACCTATTAATCAAAATCTTATTTTTGGATTAAGTTTTGTAACACATCAAAGATTAATGTTAAGGTTATTTAACCAACACCAGGAATTTATAAAAATATATGGATATATATTTCAAGAGCATTAAAGTCTTGAATTTAGATTTTATGCAGAGTTACTCTTTTTAGTATGACTATTGATACTTTTAGATTTTAAATAAAAATGGTTGGATATGCGTATAATATCTTTAGATAGTAAGTTGTTCGATACTTTCATATGGCGCACTCAACTTTTATTTTATTACAATCTCTTTGCGGCATATTCGGAAATTCTTTTCTCCATTATATAATAAAAAAATAAAAAAAAAAAAACAGTAACATATATACATAATAAAAAAGTGCATGAAATTTTCGATAAAGTACCAGGTCTTTTTTCTCGTCACTCTGTAATCGCAAAAGGAAATGCATATGCAAAATTTTACCAAGTTTTTCTTTTACTCTTTATTTTTATTTTTTTCTGTCTTCTCCTTTTTTTTCCCCTCTTCTCACGATTTTTTATATGAATTTCTCTTGATTTTTGCACTTTATTTTTTTATTGAGCTTTATTTTCTAGTTGGTCCTCTTTTTGTTGTATTGAGAAAACCTCAAATATCGCTGATGCAGTTCCCATTGGTGTTGGTCGGGAAAAAGATTCTGTGAGCTGTGCATACCGCGATTTAACGTACGTTCGTAGAGCACAATAGCCCGACGATTGTGGGGGATTGCCGGAAACGACGTGGGATATGCACGTGTCGAAAAGAGAAACCACCTCGATGGAGAACTCTCTTTACATGTTGTGCATGTTGTGTTGCCAATGCCATCATTTCACCTCTCGCTTTCCCACTACTCAATTTTTCTTTTCCGAGTAGGTTTTCAATCCAACTAAAAATAATAATAACAACAGTAAACTAACGTGTCAATCTTCTGGAATAAAATTTATTACATGCATTCACCATCGAAAAGTCTTTTTTTTCTTTGTTTCTATAAATTTTTTTTTTTTTCGATACTATTTAAAAATAGTCAACAGTAAAAACAATCGAAAAAAAAAAAAAAAAAAAACTTATCGACGTACTATGAAAATTCTCGTCATTCTGTCAAATATAAGAAAAAAAAATTATTAAAAAAAAAAAAAACGTTGCTCGTAAAAATAAACGTAATAAATAATATTTTATTTTTGTTTTTTCTTTCATCACGGTGAACGAAAAATAATATAACCCGGAAATGTAGTAATAAATTTAGTAATTTAACTTGATATATTTTTTTTCATTTAACCAAAAATACGACGGACGGTATTTTCCATCTAAAATTTCGCGTGTGTGCATTCACCAGTAGCACCAGCACCACCAGCAGCTAGAATAAGTAGTGAGGACTGATGACGTCATACAAACAGAAAAGTAGTTAACGGAATTTGGGTGAGGCCGTATTGGCGCATGCGGGCTCGCCATTAAACGCCAGGCTAGATACTGCCGAGGTGTCAGATGGGATAGGGACTACTACTACTTACACCCACCACCACTATCACCCTTTACACTCTTTACTACCCTTTGATAATCCCCAGCTTTGTATTTCGCACCGGGATCATGCAGCTATTTTTATTTGTTATTTTTTTTCTTTGTTTTGTGATTGAACAAGTCTTCCAACGAATTATTTTAAATAAATGTAATGAACGTATCATGGGATTATAATAGTATATCAGTGTAAATAATTGAGCGGTAAACAGAGAATGGGGATTAAAACAAGTGTGTAATCACATGTTGGGCGACGTCATTGAACGCATTGTCAAAATATTAACCAGATCTGGTGATAAGGCAAGTGGTGAGTCGAGCAGCAGGAGGACAGATATCACAAAAGCTGGGGGTTATCAGGGTGGAAGGGGGGCTCGAACTGAAGGATGATGAACCACACCATAGTACGACGTGGTAAATGAGACGCGCGGTAAATACCGGACTTTACACGCGACACTAGCTATTATTAGTGGAAGGTTCGTCGACACAGATAATTCGGCTTGTTACCTAATGCCGCTCATGTTGATGATGCGATCAATCACGCGATTAATATCGTCTATATATAATATAATATAAATTTCCTCATAAATTCAATTTTCATAATTATTCAAAATTAATTATTGTAAAGCTAAAGAGTATCTGATTTTTTTCAACCAAAAAAAAAAAATAAAAAAAAATCATACGATGTATACTGACACACGCGACTAGTATCGGAAAAAGCGATAAAGGATAACCTGTACCCTGAATTCAAGCAACCAATATCGTAGTCAAAGAAACTAAATACAAAAAACATATATATATAAAAATAAATGCTCATACTTTAGTACATATATATATACAGCAAGTCGGATAGAAAATCCGAGTCACGCGAGGCTGCAGTAGCAGGGAGCCGGCTCACACGCAGTCAGTGCGCTTACACGTGGTCTCAAAACATACAGCTATACTTTATCCTCATCCCCATCTTTTATTCATCCCCCTATAGCCCCCTTCACCTATTCATCTCCCTGTATATGTGTACGTTATACCTTTTTTCACAGCTCACAGCGAGGATATGAATCCATATTTAGGCTGAACATGATATCCACATCAGACTAAAAAAATATATCATCTAAATGTGTTCATGTTTCATACAAAATAAAATAAAATAATAATAAAAAAATACACAAAACTGTCTGTCATTATTTTTTCACATCGATTTTAACGTTTTTTTGTTTTGTTATAAATCAATGTCATGAATTTTTTAAAAATTAAAATTGCGTTTCTGTGTTGATACTTTTTTGACGTATGGCATTAATTTAAAGTAAAAAAAATTATATATATATTAATGAAATAAATTTCAATATTTTGTTTTTTTTACAATTTTCGTACTATTATTATTATTATTTTTTTTTGTTCGCTTTGACCTTTTGCTATCTGAAATCGTGCGAGCAAAAGCGCACTCACATGTATGTACCTACTAAAAGAGGAAGGACTTGCTGGAAAACCATTTTGCGATTAGACCAGTGAAATTATCACGATGAAATAATTTACAAAATAGAGACTAAAAAAAAAAAATGAAAAAAAATAATAATGAAAGTAGATAAGAAAAAAATTTGCGAAAGAAGCGGTGAGAGGGAAAATAGTGTAGTAGGGATAGGGATATATATTGTGTCGTGAAATAGTAAGACTTAGACACCATTTGAACGGCACAATCGAGGAGTTTTATCTGAGTGAGTGGCTGTAAGGCGTCAAGCACGCCAGCCTGGTGTAATTTATCGATCGCGATAAATACCGATAGCGCGACCAACGTTGTAATTATTTTCTTCCGGTATATTTTTCTTTATTCATACACTTTATATTTATTTTTATTTCTTCACTCGTTCATTCATTCATTACTTTTAAACTTAACTTTATTTTGTCCTCGACATTTTTTAAACATCTTACTTCCGCCGGAATATTCTATATTATTTAAACAAATAACTTATAAATATTAATTGATAAGTTATCGAGCTAAAAAACTTTAAATAGTTAAATAGCATGGTATTAATTCACGATCTAAAACTTTTAAATATTTTATAATATTTTTTAATTAAATTGAGTGGAAACAGTAGTTGGGTAGGTCCATTAGTAAAGTATTTAGCACACCCGCGGTATAGCAGCAAATACGTTTATTTAATTATCGTAAAGTTGGTAGGTGTTGAAGTAGTTTACCATAGACTAACATAGAGAAAACACATTGTCTTATGCACGGATGGTCAAGCGCCGGATTTGGCCATTTGTTTGTGTTAGAGACCGGCTAGGAAGTGAATATGGAGTAAGATTATATGATATTTCTATACAGATATAGATATAGATAGATTCCGGTGGGTTGAATGCGAGCCAAATCATCCCTTTCCGGAAGACGTAGATTTATCATCTCGTTCTCTCTAGACTCTGAGCTTACCAACGTTGTTCCAGGTCATCCAAGTTACTGTGCTCTCTAGTCGCCAACTAGTTTCCTAGACTTTCTTGCAGAACTTACTTATGAATAACCTTTTACTACACAAAACCCTTCCTATTTCCCTATTTGTGAACCTCCGATACACAATTTATCATCCCCATCCATTTTTAGTATCTATTTTGCACCCGAGAATCAAAACAACATTTCCCATATCTCACCCATCCATTTTCTTAAGCATCAAATTCCAGCTCGACGCTACTTTGGCTTTAAAATAAATTTAAAGCTAGCAAAAAAAAAGTAAAAAATAAAATAATACAAGGTGAATAACCTCTACGACAATAGAGCAATCCTAACAACTGGATTCGATTGTCACTCGATATCCCCAGAAATCATCCCCACAATTTTTCATCCAGTACATGTATTTGTCGAATAAAAAAAATTTTTTTCCACCCGAGAGAGGGCGTGGCGTTCAACAGGCCTGGCATAGGGCCAAATCCTTTTTCCAACTTCTCTCTGCATATACCATCTCAAAAAGTACCAATGTCTCATTGCTCATAGCCTTTTCCTCCTCCCCCACCTTCTCTTCTTCACTTTCTTCACCCCCGATACTTTCTTGGGATTCTTCAGCACACTGGAGATTTTCTTCTCCTCAGCATCTTCAACGATATTATTTGACTCGATATATAGGCCAAGAATTGTCAATATTTACCTATCGGATGAAATTTACTGAATGGAAGTGCCTCTTATTTTTCCATTTTTTATCCAAACTGCTTCTCCTTTTCCATCTTCTTCTTTATCTTCTTTTGCTACTTGTTCAATTTTCACCACTTTTATACTGTCATGCGTTTTGTCCATTCATCGATTTAAAGTCGCTCGAAGAAGCTTTCTATAACAGAAATAACTGAGCTACTTTAAATTTTGGTAAAAAAAAAAAAAAAAAAATGCCAGTGGTCATGAACACTTGGAGCGATATTGTCGGTGATGAAGCGGAATGCTGTAAATACCGAGTGGATTACTGGTGTGTTAATAATCTCAGTCTTTATAAAATAGATTTTTTTTTTGATGATCATAAAATTTTTATTTTATTTTATAAAATGACCAAAAAACAAGTGGAAATAAAATAAGAAATAATAATAAAATGAAAAACAATAAAAAATAAGATGATAAAAATTTTTCTTTATGTTTGTTAGTGTCTCGTGCGGATTGCGGTCACACGTGTTGTCATAATTTTTTTTTCTTTCCGCTTTTTTTTATTATTGTTTTATTATTTTCGAGTTATTGAGTTCTTTGTTGTTTTTTTCCGAGTTTTTTTTTTTTACCTAGAAATACTTTTGCCAAAAGACACACTTGGCACAATTGTTATTTAATAGAAACTTTTGTATTGATGTTTTTAAATTTACTTTTGATACGCTGAAACAAAAATAAATACATATAGTAGGTACCTTTTAACTTTTATTTATATCTAAAAACTAAAATTACATTTTTTTTAAATTTTATCCTTCTTGAAACACAATCTCGACGTAGATTGCTTTACATCCTTTGTTTACAAAATAGATCCCGGAAAAATAAATAAATAAAATAAAATTGGTGTAAAAGTATGTATTGCGCGCCGTTAGCACCAAGATCACGTTACGGAAAATATTTAGCTGGATTCAGCCAGCCTCGAAATTGACTCTAGATGAGGGTGAAGCTTTACTCGTATATTCGAGCATCCAGACAACAGCTCCGGACAGTAAGACAAAGCGCAATAGACATAAAAAAAATAAAATTCGTAAAAGTAAGTGAGAGCGAGAAGAGCAGATGAAAATAAAAAAAAAAAATATAAAAAACCGAGAGAGATGAAGATGTCACGAAGTAAACCACACAGTGGTAAAATAAAAACCTAAGCTTAGAGTTGACGTCGAGGTAGTCCAAGACTTGGACTATTTTTTTTTCTTTCAACGAAATACTGGTGTGGTTTGCTGATGGTATGAGTCAAGTCTAGCAGTGTAGTATCTTAGCGGTGTGGTACTGCAGTAAAGTGTACCTCGAGGCGTGTATCGCTGCACCTGCGTCCACCTGGTGGTGGTGGTGTTCATGCCGTTCACTCTGCCGGTATTCATTATTCAAGGGATACACTTTCGTCGAGCGTGCAACTACCACCCCCTGACAAAGCTCTCCGCGGTCTCAATTCTCTTCTCTCCTCTCTGTTAGAAGTATAAGTAGTAGAGGTAGTAGTAGTAGAAGTGACTATCGCCGTTGGCTGAGCTTTCGCGTATTTCCCAACTTCCTACTATATTCCCGAGCCATCCCATCCTATTCCATTTAGCCTACCTTATTCACCTCATCCTCATCTACCTTTGGCTCAGTACCTTGGCAAAGAGCCGCGGGTATCATTCAAGACATCCACCGTCTTTAAAACTTCTCACTATATACATTCTCTCTCTCTCTCTCGGATATAACGCTCGCTCGATTACAATTAACTACGTCAATCTTTTCTGCTTAAATATTATCATTATAGTATCCTCATTTCCTATTTTAAATTTCAAAACATTTTTATCTTTTAATTACCATTCAAAAATTTATCATATTTATTTTCAATTGCAATTATTTATTTTATTATTTTAAATAAATAATCAGTTATCATTTAGTAGAAATTAATAATCATTAGGGA
This sequence comes from Microplitis mediator, assembly GCF_029852145.1. NCBI lineage: Eukaryota > Metazoa > Arthropoda > Insecta > Hymenoptera > Braconidae > Microplitis > Microplitis mediator. Next base: position 257,482 of record NC_079976.1, on the reverse strand, counting down.
AACAAGTTTTAAAAATTCAAATTAATCAATTAGTGAACGAACAAAAAAAAAAGTACTTGAAATAACTTTTATCTGTAATCTCTTTAATTAATTATTTTCCCCAATGAGATTTGTTATGCTTGGGTAATAAACTTGGTGTAATAAAGTCACAGTTGAATTTATATGAAAGCTATATTTATGTATAAATGTATGTGCAGCAGTATAATATGAGAGGAATTTGTTTGTTTAATCCTGGTTTTTGGGCCTGCCTCGAATGAATAGAGAAAAGTCCAATGTTTATATAACCTCAAGCTTTTTGGCTTCTTCTACCAGCTTGGCGCTTTTTTACTTTTATTTTTGTTTTCTCGTCTATCTAAACACATAAATAAATACACATACATCAATTTTAATCCTTAGCTTCCTCGAATTCTTAATTTAACAAAAAAAAAAAAAAAAAAAAAAATTTGTTTAGTTTTTGAAATTAAATTAAAACATTAATTTGCAGAAATTTATTATTACTCGTTCGTTCCTTGGTTCCGTCACCGAAATTTTTTACAAGCAATTACTTAAAAATACTTAAATTACCCTAAATACTCAATCTCTTTTTTTTTTTAAGTCAATTTCCGTACAAGGAAAAAATTTTTTAAGCTCTCGGGCTTGCGAAAACGTGATAGCGTTAATGAGTCCATGAAGAGTCTTCGGTAATGAACAAGTCTACTGGAATATCGATGAAACGTTAATGCTAATGAGAAAAATTATTAATAGCGTTATTTTGAGAGTTAACGTTTATTTAATGATGATACGGTTGCTTGAAAAATAATTCGCTTTACGCGCAACTAAATTTACGTGTATACGTATATATCTATGTACTGGTTTTAATTTTTTAAAAATTATAAAAAGGTTAATGATGTTGCGGGTAATTATACGCGTTTATTTAAACGGTAAATACAAAAGTAAATTGATTTAATTACATCATTATAATATAACAGAGTGCTGTTGTTTATTATACACAAATGATGTATAATAATATTCAATTGTAATTGACAAGTTTTAATTGCATGTTTTATTTTAAATTTTATTGGCTGAAATTCAAATTTCAATTTATTAATGTTGACATTATATCTATGTATGTTTATTTATTATTATCTCAATAGAGTGAATGAATTTTAATTTTAATTGTTTAATAAAACAGCCATTGAAAGTCTAGGGATCAATGTAAATGACGTTCTAGATATTTTATCCGGTTAAAAAATAAAAAAAATGTTAATTTGAATATTGATCAAGGTACAGAATTAATTGGGTGCTTTAATTTCATACAATATAAAGTTAATTAAACCCTCATTTACGTTAAAATTATATGGGACATAATACAAAGCCGGCTCAAAAGGTAACTTACTATTTTTACTATTTTTTACTTGGTTTTTTTTTTTTTTTTTTTTTTTTTTACGTCAAAGGACTCACATTTCAATTGCTCAACCTGCAGTGCGACAAAAGACCTAAATGCATATATCTGTGCCTACTTTTTTTTTATATATAGAATTAGAAAAAAAAGAAAAGCCAAGAGTCCGTCAGTTAATGTGAAGCGCAGTACGCGACAAAGGAGTTTAATTTTTCCGGTACGGACTCATGATAATGTCAGAAATTTTATTCTTTTTTTAAATAGACAGAATGAATTTAACTCGTGCCGAGTGTTAAGGAGTTTAAGTGCAGTCTTAAACATTCTCACAAAGCTCACTCGACCTCTCCTTTGACTTTTTTTCAAAGTAACAAAAGTACCTCTCTCAAAAATGACCTTATCCTCCACACACTAAAATTCCTGTGATATTTAATTAACAAAATTAACAAAATTATCCACCTACACCATTTAACTCATAATTAAATATTAATTAAAGAGATCAATTTTTTTATTGTCGCGGTAAAATTAATTTAATTATTATTTTATTACTCGTGTGATAATCTGGGAGTTATTTAATCAATTTTCGGCGTTAATACTGTAGGCGTCAGGTATTTCTTAAATTAAAGAGCTCTCTTTAAAGCGATGGGCTGTAAAACCTTCTCGGTATCCTCAGCGTCTGCCTCATCGTCGTCGTCGTTGTCGTCGTCGTTGTAAGGAACAACGAAGTGTACTTGTAATTATAAAATATCGATTTTAATTTCTGTTACGTTATTTTCCGTTCCCTTTCGATTAAAATTTCTTCATTATACGGTTATTTGCCATTTTCATTTTCATTTGTTATTATCTATAGTTGATTATTTTTTATCTATCTGGAACGTGAATCTTTAATTTCCGTTTATAATATTAATTTATACTTAAAAACCTGATAAGCCAACGGTGTGAATAAAAAGTCTAAGAGATTGTGACTTGAAGCCTCTTTTCCGAATTTCATTAGCTAAAGACATGATAAAAATAAACACAATTCACACAACAATAATATAGATAAAAAGTGAAACGTTTGCGCTTGCGTGCGAAAGATGAATTCCAGTTGAGAATTAAGAAATGGCAATGGTAACTCAGATGGTGAAAATCAAGTTACGTCAAGAGCATTTGAGATTTCATACTTTTGTGCTTCCAGGCTCTTTTGCTCTCTGTTCTGCCCTCTGTTCCCTTCCGCCCGTCATCTTTTTCATTTCACATCCACTCGAGTCCTCGCGTGTATACTATACCTACTGGTAAACTTAAACACACACTTTACATAAACTTACATGAGTGCAAACGAGAAACGTCGGGATCCCGAAAGAGCGAGTGAGTAAATTTCATCGAGTTGATCCTCGACATTTTCCTTTTGCTACCCTTTTCAAAATGTTAACACTGTGAGTGTGTGTGTGTGGGTGTGGGTATATCGCGTTACATAAAGCCACGCGGATTTTCTTCTTCCATCCAGCAGCTAGTGAGCTTTAATTCTCTGCTACTGCACTACCGCCACCTTTTTATCCTCAACCTTATACAACATGACATCTGTACCTATATTTATATATTATTAAATCTACAGAGATTTAATTTAGCAGTTTTGTTTACTCAGTAAATCTAAGAGAACAAAAGATATTTAAGTATACAGTATAGAAATCTGACTGAATATTTCTCGTCTCTTAAACTTTAAATATAGGGGAGGGTGGGGCAGAGCGGCCCCCCTAAGCCAATTATTACTTTTTGTGGCTTTCAACCATAAGATCACTTTACTTTTGTCCTATTTCGAACAAATTTATGGAGATTTTGCCGAAATTCTGAAAAAAAATTTTTTTTTGTGGGGCAGAGCGGCCCCCCTCCAAAAAGTGATAAAAAAATTTTTTTTTCTTTTTTTTTTTTAAATTGTTTTCATCATTGAGAATGTGTTCCTTTCTCTTGACATCTATTTTTGTTTTATATTACTCGAAAAAAATTTTTTAAAATGTAATAAATCGTTTACTCTCGATTACCTTAATTACTAATTGTTATTTAATAAAAAAAAAAAAATCAATTCTATAATTTTACTTTATTTCAAAAATTTATCAACTAAAAAAAAAAATTTAATTTTTATAAATTTTTAGTGACCAAATTTGCCTCTTACATAGAGAAACGGCCGAAAAATATAAAAAAATAATTTTTTCGAAAGTTTCAGCTGGTCCATTTTGCCCCAGGTGTTATGCGTAGGGCTAGAAATGTGGAATTATAATAATTTTTTTTTAATTTGACGATAAAAATATGAAAAAATCACTTTTTCAAAATTTTGGGCTTGTCCATTTTGCCCCAAATGTCATGCGTAGGGATAAAAATGCGCAAACATATCGGATTTATAGTAATTAGGCGAAAAAAAAAAAATTTTTTTTTTGATCAAAATTTCAGGGGGGCCGCTCTGCCCCACCCGCCCCTACATTATTTATACTCTTTTAGATTTTTATAAAACTGTTAATACTCGTTGTTTACTGTCTTTGACTTTTGAGACTGAAAATAATTTTAGATACGTACGTCACCATATATATTATCATCATATTGTTGTGTCAGTAACGCGTCCCAAATAATAACTGTGATCAAATATAGCTCTTGGCTTTAATAATTATTTATTCATAAAATATAAAATTACTTGTATTTATATTTAAATGGATAATGAATAATAACAAAAATTATAACGTTATGAATCGATAGATAAAATATATTTTAGAGCACTCGAAAATGAAGCGTAATGCTGAATTAATCCCGAAAGGATTTCAGAATAATTTACATATTCATTTGAGAACTGTCTGTACCAAATAATAAAATTGTTATATACATTTAACTGAATGCCGCTGAATATAGATTATAATTTAAATATTTCCACATGTATATTTAGTTGTTTATAAAATCAATATTGGCTAGACTGTTGTGTACACTCGTCATATAATTATTTAATTCAACTCATAATAAATTATTGTTTTTTATTTTTAAACTATTAACATTGAAAAAAAAAGTGCTAAGAAATCGATTAGAAGTAAATAATAAATTATAATTCGTAATTTTACTTCTACCTTCTTGAACTTTACAAGTTCATATTGTTTTAATGGCTATTGATTTTTTAGTTATTAATGTAGAATAATAATTAATCGATTTTTTTTTCTATACTTTCCAATCGTTCTACTAAAAAATTAACTGAGATTAGAAAAATCTCAGTTTGATTCCATAAAAAACTTGTGATAATTTATGTATATTTAAGTTAAACTTATCACATTGACATTGATTTTCTCACCAAACTAGTATATATATAGGGGAGGGTGGGGCAGAACGGCCTCCATGGGGCAGAGCGCCCCCCCTGAAATTTTGATCAAAAAAAAAGTTTTTGTTTGTTCGCCTAATTACTATAAATCCGATATGTTTGCGCATTTTTAGCCCTACGCATGACATTTGGGGCAAAATGGACAAGCCCAAAATTTTGAAAAAGTGATTTTTTCATATTTTTATCGTCAAATTAAAAAAAAATTATTATAATTCCACATTTCTAGCCCTACGCATAACACCTGGGGCAAAATGGACCAGCCGAAACTTCCGAAAAAATTATTTTTTTATATTTTTCGGCCGTTTCTCTATGTAAGAGGCAAATTTGGTCACTAAAAATATATAAAAATAAAATTTTTTTTTTTAGTTGATAAATTTTTGAAATATAGTAAAACTATAGATTCGTTTTTTTTTTATTTAATAACAATTAGTAATTAAGGTAATCGAGAGTAAACGATTTATTACACCTTAAAAATTTTTTTTCGAGTTATATAAAACCAAAAATAGTTGTCAAGAGAAAGAAATACATCCTTAATGATGAAAACAATTTAAAGAAAAAAAAAAAAAATATCATTTTTTGGAGGAAGGCCTCTCTGCCCCACAAAAAAAATTTTTTTTTCAGAATTTTGGCAAAATGTTCGTAAATTTGTTCGTAATAGGACAAAAGTAAAGTGATCTTATGGTTGAAAGCCACAAAAAGTAATAATTGGCTTAAGGGGGCCGCTCTGCCCCACCCTCCTCTACATATATTTTTATAAAAAATAAAGAACAGGGATTTTGTCAAAGAAGGGAATAAAAAAAAAAATTAAAAGTTTGTAAGATAAATAAATTTAAATATTTATTCAAGAACTGTCTGCACCAACGGAACAGTCGTAAACTGTGAAATAAATCTTATGTGGGCGGATAGAATTGTTGGGGCGAACAACCGAACGTTGATCCAAGGATGTCCCCAGAGAAGGTAAGGGAAAATGCAGCAGTAAGGTAACGAAGAGAAACGATCGTGTCGACGATGCATCTACATTCTGTCTCATCCATTGGCTGTTCTGCTCTATATACTAAATAAATATATATACGTTTGTATTTATACATGGAACGAATCTATGCAAGTACAATTGGTAGATGATAACGTCTACAGACGTTAATAAAATGAGTTATATGCATCAAGATTGTGCTGATGAGAATATCAATGGAGATGATAAGACTTTTAAAAGGATTACTATTACAGCAGTTGGAATCTCTGTATCAGATATAGGTACCTACCAAAATCCACGACTTAGATTATTTAATCAATTACTGTTAATTGGCAATTACTATTGGTGATATGTCGTGGGTTGTGTGGTAGTACAATTGCGGCTGGGCTCTGTTCGAATACACAAAATCTATACCCACATTTGCTAAATTAAATCACTTGCATTTTTTATACTTATTCTGTTTTTAATAACATTACTTTAAACCTTATCATTTAAAATGAATATAATTATAAAAGTATGTTATGATAATATTGGAAAATTTTTAATATAAAACTTTAAATATATAAAATTTTCAGTGGCCGTTATTTTCTCAGCATTAAGATGACAAAGTTATAATCTCCAATAACCGTTGAAAAGCTTACTCAATTTTTTTTTATCATTATAAATTTTAAAGGTATTTTCAAATAGTAGCATTAAAAATTAAATATTAAAAATTAAATATTATATTTATACTGATTAAGTTAAATTAATACGAATGGATATTAAACAGCTGATTAGTGGTTTGATATCTGTGGTCAGTGAATCTAAATGGTGAATTGGTAATTGTTAAATGACGTATTGGTAAATAGAAGCAATGATCAAGTATTAGTAAGGTTCTTTGGTTTATTGTGGATATACATAGGGACTGACGTGATTGTTGAAAGCTCCTGTGTTGGTAACTCAATGAATTCAATCCAATTCTCTCTCGCCACTGCGGTTACTGCTGTATTCCATATGTATATATATATATATATATAGAATATGGACAGTAGCTCTTGAAAGCTCGGCACCAATTACCGTCACGTTGAAAAATATAGTAGCCAGCTGGCAAGCTTAGTTACAACCAAAAGGCTTTAGATGGATAATGTTTGTCTTGGTGTGTTTTGAGCTTGCAAGCACATGTACAAAAGCTCTTGGGCACATGTGTGTAAGCTTCCAAGCACGTGTATAGCTACGGATCTGTACAGGTACGAAAGCTTATGATCACATGTAAAGCTTGCAAACACGATGACATTTAAATATTTTCCTTAAAAAAATTAAATATATCCGTGCTCCGGATAAGTTAAATTGAAATATTTAATAATTGCAGAGCTTTTAGCACTTAGTAACTTTTAAGCATTTTTGAAAATGAAACAACGAGTTTCCGCAAAAAAAACTCTGTGTAAAATTATTTCTTTAGTTTTCTTTCATTGTTTATTTTCTGTCGTTGAAAAAAAAAAATTTGTCTTTTGGTTGCTCATTTTTTCCTATGTGGGACCCGCTCGTAAGGTTTGTAAGGGACGTTGAGCTTTACCGGAGATATCTAACTCGTGGTACTCTTTTTAAACTTTTTTTAATCGCAGGCACTGAATACGCGGGCATTACGTAACGACTCGTTGGTAAGACGGGTATGCAAATAGGCCAACAGTATAATTTATAGCCGTCACGGAAGTAACTCAAGACAAAAGAGGGATGATGGTGCTGATGGTGAAGTGGAGGGAGATAAAAATATATAGATATATAAAATCATTGAGTTTACTCCGTGACCTATCTTGCCGAGAAAATTCAAACCCCGGAAATCCCATATGTCAATTTCCGGATATTGTACAAGTCACACGTTATCCGGAAATTATCCAATTTTCTTTCCTTTGATTTATAAGCGATTAACTCTGTTAGTATTAAAAATTTTTTTTTTTTTTATTCTGTTTAATGCCCAAATATTAAATTCTACAGTGTAGCTGTCTAAAATTTTTATCATTGCTCTCAAATTATTTTTATCCACCAAATAATAATATTTTATGTATTACATCCTGTGATAAAATATATTCTAAATTTAAAAATATATTTTTTATCATCACTTCTAAGTTGATAAACGATTTGTAAAAAAAAAAAAAAAATTACGTAGATATATATTTTTATTAAATAATTATCAACTTATGTGTAATTGCCTATAAAGTAATAAGAGATAAGTCAAAAAAACAAAATCATTAAATATTATTTATAGAAGTTAATGACAAACTTAACGACGGTAATTAACATCTAATACTACGACGATTTTATTAAACTTTTTTATTCCATGTGTGATTGTCAAGTCAAAAAAATAAATTTATTTAAAATAATCTCGAGACATTAACGCTTTCTTTAGATAAAAGACACTGAAAATAATTAATAAAATTTATTAAAGTAATAATAGATGGAATTGAGGCTTTGATATTAAATATTATATCTATTTATTCCAAAATAACAATCCTGTGTTTTTTAAAGTTATATGTGAGAACTGTAACTACGAAAAGTCATTTTTAGTAACGGCTACCAAAATTTGGAATCAACTACCCTCAAATCTTGTTGCACTAAATACATATCATTTATTTTTTTTAAGTACAATTTTAATTATGGATTTATTAATTTAATGTTGAGAGTCTATACTGCACTATAAAATTTTTTTACTTCAAGTATTATTGTATTTATTTAGAAATTATTTTTTTTTCTAATTTTTGTAAATAATGTCCCTTAGAGAACTTAGTCTTCAGGCCCAAAAATTTATGATAGAAAAATGATTAAATAAATATTAAGAATTCAGATCTGCCTGTTACTCATCATTCCTCAAAAATGATATATATATTATATATTAATTGTATTTGCGGCCCTTATTAGGGGACATAAGTCTCAGGGCTAATAAAATTATAAAATAAATAAATAACAAATAATTTGAGTAAATTATCATAATAAAATGGAACTTAAACTATAAATAAATAGAGATACACCTAAATATGATATTTTGTCGATTTATTATTTTCATTACAGACTCAATATTACATGGATGGTATTTTAATATTTTTTCGTCTATGTAATTTTGTCAAAACTGCCTTTTATTTTCTTAATTTGCATTCTTGAATGGAGCATCGATACACTTGTGAATCAGTGTGGCTGTTTCAACTGGAGAATCGCCCTCTGCAATTTATTTAAAATTATAATTATCAAACATAATTTAGGTTTAATAAAATAATAAGTTAAAAGTATTACTGAGGCTTGAACAGTTTCTAACTATTTGCCAAAACTCTGGCGTAAGATCTGGTGAGTTCAACGTTTCAGGAGATAATATTTTTAGTAATTTATCCAAATGAAATGTATTCTCAGCATCAATCTATTAAATAATTAATTAACTGAATGAATATTATTGTTGTTAAGTAATTAAAAATGAAAAACTTACCATATCTTCGTCACGCATACACTTTGATTCGCGCTCGTAAAATTTTTTCTCACCCATTTTATTTCTCATTTGATAAAAATTTTCTACTATAGCAGAAAGTTCCATCGGCGGATCGGGTTGAAATTCGTCACACATTTTCGCAGTGGTGCCGGAAATTGACGACAACATTTGGATACACACAAGTATCAGCAGAAAATACATGATTTTTTAATTTTTTCTTCAATCGATTCAGCACGAACGATCACTGTGTTACCAAAGAAAAAAAATCCGACTTTTATATAATTTGGAACCACCAATACGTCCCATTTAAAAATAATTATTTTTTTTTCTTTTTTTCTATTGGTCAGTATTTTTATTAAAAATTTGGAATTTTTGTCCATTAAAAAATAGCAATTAAAATTGTTTTTTATTACTTTTAATAGTGACTAGTGATTGTAGAGGTAAAAAACAAAGTAATTAAAAATTATTAAAAGACATTGAACACCTTTCTCACATAAAAAGTACAATAATGAACTTACGTGTATAGGAGTAATGTTATTATAAATTTTTGGTAATATTTTTATAAATGTTATGGCTTAGTTATTGTTTTATTCATAATTAATTAGGCATGAATATGCAAGAGGTTGACATCATCAGTAAGGTTAAATAAAGCAAGTTACTGATCTGTTGCAAAATGCTTGAGGGAAAGCTTTAATTCGCTAATTAGTTTGCTGGTTAATCTTAACACATGTTACTCTTCCTCAACTTCTACAAGATTTAACATATAATGATAATAATAATAAATAAAATACTATATTTATAATTATACAGAGTAAAAAATTTGCTATTCAAAATTTTATTTCCCAAATAGAATAATTTATTAAATAAGCTTTTACATAATCTCATAATATTTATCGAAATATATTTGCAACCCACACTATTCTAAAAAAAAATTTTTCAAAATAATTAGAGTTAAAAATAGCAGATGAAAAAATAATAATAAGAGTAAAAAAAATAAAATAAACTCAGCGTCAAAGAGATCGCGAGTAAGCCGAAGAGTGCTCTCGGTCGTGACCTGTGACGAGTGAAAAGGATACAGAGAGAAAAAGGGCATGAAAAAATAAGAGAGAAGGAGAAGGAGAAATTATAGTGTACATTTTAACCGGGGGTTACTGGTCTTAGAGGGCGCCAGGTAACATGGACAGGTCACAAGCAATGACGTCATTGGGCGCGTCATAACGGCAACCCTCTCTGGATCAATGACGCGACCTTGCCGATACGATGAGCCCCACCACCATCAGCAGCTTCTCCACCTTCACCACTTCCTCGTCTTCCTCTACCGCCACCGCTCCCAGCGCTCAAAGGGGCGGCGGCTGTTTCTGCTGCAACCTGGCAACCCTGTCTATATTTAGCATCTTCCCAACTCGCTCACTCATACCAACAGCCACTGTCATACTAATATCTACATCTATCTATCTATATATATATATATATTCTCTTTCCATTATATTCAATCCTCCCGCCATGCGCATTACACTTACCTGACATCTGGCGGACGCGTCACATTACTTACATTCACTTTAACTCACTGAATCACATGACACATAAAACTAGGCAAATCTTTGCATGCACACCTCGCGGCTATACTATCATACCAAAATAAATTTTTTTCTTTTTCACTGATATTTTTCATTTTATTATTTTATATTTTTCGTCATGTAAACGTAACTAACGTTAAAAGAAGTCACTATGTAATTTGCCAAAAAATACACAGTGGTTTGTTAGTTATGAAAAAATTGGGACCATTGGATTCCAATGGTCCTGATGAGCGACCTCGACACATAGGTAGTAATTGGTAAGCAAAGACCTCAACTTTATGGTTGAGTACACCGCTCTTTTATCACCTGCCGGGGAAGCTACTGGCTATTTGACCTGCGCTGCCATGGGTCAGGTTTTCTTTAAGACCTGACAAATTGGCGGCGGGTTAGATGTTTCGGCGTAGAGGCTCTGTACACGCAACCTCTAGGCAAATCTTTATGATATATTTATTTATTTATTATACTAATTAATTTTTAATTTATTTTATCTGATTAAATTATCTGTAGCTATTTTTTAAAGCTTGTTATTTAAGGGCATTATCAACTATTATTTCACCTTCAGCCCTTCTTTTATAAAATATGGAATTGATATCGATGTACAGATATACATTAGACTAACTGAAAATGAAAAACGGAATATCAGGTTTTAAATTTTTATTGCCCGACAATGTGTGATGTATAAACCACTCAATTGCAAAACTATGTATGTATGTAAAATAGTCGAGAAGAAAGATGGCAAGAAAAAGGAGCCAGTATAAAACAAATTTAACGTTAACAGCAATGGATATAGATATAAATTAGACGATTAAATGGATGTTGAAAAAAAAAAAAAAAAAAAAATCCCGTAAGTTAATGTGTTGTGGGATGACTATATCCAGGGGAATTTAAAATTGCACGACTCGGTTGATTCAACAATTGAACCAAAGACACGTTTTGGGCTTTTGGGATTTATCAAGACTGAAAATTGAAAGTCTCAACTGATAATAAAAATTGTAATTCAAAATCAAAAGTCTTTAAATAAAATTGTTTGTGGAAAATAAAATTTTATTGGTGATAAAAAAAGTAGATTGATGATGAAAAGATTTTAAAAAAGTGTCCCATCAGTTTATCGTATTTTCCTGTTTATCCGTGAAACTCTCAACGAGCCGGAAGTGTTGAAGAAGCCACATGAGAGATCAGCAGCAGCAGCAGTAGCAGCAGCATTGCAACCAAGTAGTCGGGGTATGAGGATGCGGATATACGAGTGAGGATGAAAGTCAGTACCAGCCAGTACAGGGGTTGGGCTCAGTTGGGCTCGAGACGGTATAAGGCAGAGTGAGGATGCCCCAGAGAAAGAAATATATATGTATATATAGCAAATGGTAAATGCAAAGTTTGTAGTCTGTACAAGTCAAGAGGGTTCTTCTCGGACTCTCATCTCTCAACTTCTTTTTGATATTCACCTCCTTGAAGCGATGCACCAGCAAACTAAATATAAGAGTGTTAGTCTTTTTTTTTTTCTCAACTTTTTCTTGTTTCTTTATTTATTTTTTACTCTATTTCTCTATTTAACTTGAGTGTAGGTTATTTTTGATGACGTCAAAATCACGTGGATACAGATTACATCAAGTTGTTAAAGTAACTTTAAAACTTTTTTTTTTACAGAAGCTCTGCTGGGCTTATAAAGTTGTTGGTGTTGTTGCTTTTGTTGTTGCTGTTGCTGTTTCTGTTGCTGGGATTTAGCGAGTGACGTTATTTATTTACAAGTAAATGAGGAGAATAATCTAAATTTTACACTTAAAGTTTCCTATAAATAAAATAATCTCACTGACATTTATATTTCATTTAATTTATTCACTAAAATACTTAAAACTTTTTAAATTATAAATTATTTAGTATAAAGAAAAAGAAATAAAATAAATAAAAATCATAGAATTGGACTTACATAATGTCTAAGACAAAAATAAAATAGCTACGCTCCATTTCCTAGTATGCTCGTGGGAGTTTTCTTTCCCTTACGTTAGATCCATTTATCATCTATTTACTGACTTATTTTCTGTACCTCTCAGTGTTACTATTTTTTAAACTTTTTTTTTCTTATCCACTTTTTATAATTCTTTAGTTTGTCAGCTCGGAAATCAGAATCGCCGATGATTTTTCACCTTGTCTCCGGATATCGTTCGTTTATTTTTTTTTTTCAAAACCAAAAAATACCTTTTTTCGCGATTTACTGCATAACTTAATCATTTTCTTGTTTTTCAACAAACAATAACATCAACTAAATTAATAAACACAATAAATTTTTTTTTTTTAATCCTACTAAATTAATCCTCAAAAAATTTATTGGAAAAAACAAATCCATGAAACAGAATAATAATAATAATAATAATAACAAAGTTATGTTAAGTACGAAATATGTATACAGAATATTTAACGTAAGCTTAAAAGTGTAAATGCCTCTCACGGTTGCAAACTGACCTTTTAAAGTGATGTTTGCATTTTTAGTTACTCCGTGGCATGAATTCCCGATGCTTATACATAAATCAAACGGAACTTTGGTGTAGTATATATATAGAGGAAGTATATTCTGATACAGGAGAGGATTGAGAGACTTGTCTTGAATTTTATCCCTATCATGAATCTAAAATTTACTACTCTATACTTCCGGAGCATTATATCACGCGGATTAATCCTTAAAATGTCTTTAAATATTTTTTTTGGTAAAAATAATTAATCATAACAAAAAGCGTGTTTAAATAATAATAATATTTATCATAAAATGGTATTTATTATTAACACTGGGTCTTAACCGAGCGTCATTAGGTGACGGGGAAAAATAATCGTTTGCGGCTCAACGGGGGCTCGGGCTGGATAGGGCGCGAAATACACAAATTCAAAGGACAGAAGGGTAACAAAAGAGTGTTGGGTCGCCAGGGAAGCTTCAGGGGAGAGTATTGTTGTATTATAGCAGTGCTTTGAATGGTACTTGCGGTGATAAATCGATGGCCTCGCGCGAGTGCTGAAATGCGAATGATGCGGTTGGAAGAGAGCTCGATTTTATAGTGCCCCAGCGGTTAACATTGTTATTTAATAAGCTTCATTATGCCATCCCGCCATGCCGCCATGCCGCCATTACGCTTATACATTCCCATCTCTCTCACTTTAACAAATTTTACTCCCACCCATCTCTTTTTATCTCCACACATAGATATACTAGCAGTTTATTTATGTTCTCGCTCCCATGGAAGACCTTTAAACTCACTCGCGTACACATCCCATCCCATTCCCATCCCCCCATCCCCCCATCGCTCTATCACTCCCGTGTATACTCAAAACTCTGGAATATACATAAGCAAACTTGATACGCCCGTCGCTTGTGGTACCCTCACACCCTTCTCTCTCTCATTAACGTCATTATTTTGTTAATGTCATAATTATAACAAAAATTATTCATTTTTTATTATATTTATACTGCAAAAATAGTTGAGTAAATAATTGTTGATGGAAATAATAATTGAAAAATAAAAAAATAATACATTTATCGATAAATTTTAAATCAACATATAAGAGAATGATAAATATGATGTATTTTAATACAAAAACAAGACACCTGCTCCACATCCCAACACCCTAAAGCAATCCAAGTGTTCATATAATAGTAATAAAGATACATGAACGTTAAAATGCATCGATGAACTCGCTCGCTGAATATTAAACGTCTCTTGCTCGAGTTTCGATAATAGCCTGAGACCCAGTCCCAGCTCCAGCCTCAGCCCAGGTAAAGAGAGATGGATAGATTACTGTAGAGTAAAGTATATAAATCTGTATATATATATATATATTTATATTTATATGTAGATGTGTAGAGATGAAAGAAAAAAGTATTAGTCAGGGTGACTAGATGTATGGTAGATCTGCTGGTAGCTTTCGAAATTGCAGCGCTCAACCGGAGAGTTTTAATGAGAGGTGAAGTACGTATTAAAACTGAAACTACGAGTGCATCGAAACGGGCCAGAGATATGCAATCACAATAGCTCTCGATCAAGTGCCCATGAGGATTCAGTCGTGTTCATTTGCATTATTTTTCATTTATTTATTTACATTTTTTCTGTTTTTTTATTTTTACTTTAGATCCAGTAGCAATAATACGGTATTATAGCCATTGGATTTGATTTATTGCGTTCGAATGTCAATTAATATAAATATTTAAATAATTATATTATTTATTATATGGACGTTTGGCGATGGAGCAGAGGTATCAGTGGAAAAATATACAAGGATTTGAGGCTCCTGCATAAACCATTAAACGCTGCTCTGCAATGCGGTCCTTCGGCTCGTCCTTTTTTCTTCACGCTCTACAAAAGTATCACGGGTGAAATAAAAAATAAATATATACATGTAAGTTGATATATTTGTATGTATGTATGTATGTATATGATACTATACGGGTGATGCGAAAAGACGGGCTGTCTTAAGGTTTTATGGCTCAGAGCTGTGTCAGTCGTAACGCCTTTACCCATCAGACCCATTGCTACTTTATTTTTTTAACCAAACTTGCTCTTGTATTTGTATACAACTTTTTCTAATTTCATTAACTTGCGTGTTTTATTACATCAATAGATAACTTTGGACCTATTGTTGGCAAAGCGGAAAATTAAACATAAAATTTTATTTAACTTGAATTTTAAATTGTCTTTAGTTTTATCTCTACATGAATTTAAATAATACTTATTTTTTCAAAATAAATCAACAAATTACTGATATTTATATTTTTTAATAAATTTAATAATTGTAGAAAAAACTAATTAAAACCTACTAAACGCTCTCGGTTTATTACATACGATTAAATAAATCAAATACGATAAAAGTACTATTTAATTTCTCCGAAATGAACAAGAGAGGGAACCGAATAATATGCAGTACAGGGGGCATAAAGTTATCAAAATATTTAAATTGCTATTCTATCAGCATCCGAATCCCCTCCTCGTTTCTTGTCACCAGAAATTATTTATCATTTACTCAGAAGTCACGTTATTTCACTTTTTGAAATTTATGAGCTTGTTCTTGAGAACTGATATTGTGAAACACGGCTGCATAATAACTTTCGGTCAAGTAATCTAATCTCAATTATTATATATTTATTTATTTGTTGTACTAATTAAAACTTAAATAATCAATTAAAATGTTTTTAAAATAAGAGTGTGTCAGTCGTGAGTTTATTTCGAATCAGTTGTTGCCAAAAAGACTTTTAGACCACAAGTAATTTTCATCTTAAATGCCTGATATATTTGAATCTTATAAACTTTTAATAGAATGATGATTCTCGGTCTTCGTGTTATTAATAAATTATTATTGATTCTTATAATAATTATTTTAATCTCGATATCTCAAATAGTGTCTTTAGAAAAATTTATAAAAAAAAGATCATTAGCTATTGCAAGTGACGATCCGCAATGGGATTATGGTATTATTCCGTACAAAATAAATTACACGGGTTTCGATAGAAATACGAGAATAACGCTTGTGAAAGCTATGAGATATTGGGAGAGGTATGCGTGCATACAATTTATTGAATTAGACGCAAATCCACATCCTAGTTATGTATTGTTTACTTATAAAGAGAAAATGTAAGTAATTAATGACGTTTTCGAGAATAAATTAAAAAAATATATAATTTTCAACCAGGTGCCAATCACCGATTGGACGATATCAAAACGGATGTCTAGAAATAAAATTGTGTAATACTTGTAAATTTCGGGGAATCGTTCATGAATTAGGACATATCATAGGTTTGATCCACGAACACCAGCGTCCAGATCGTGATAAATATATCAGAGTTAACGAAAAAAATATTCAACCCGGTAAGAAAAAAAAATAGTGGTAATGTTTCGTAAAATATCTTGAATTTGATTGTTTTCTCGTAATTTATACGACAGGTTATGAGCATAATTTTGTCACAAGGAATAATAACAACAGTCGTACTTTCGGTTTGCCTTACGACGTAAATTCTCTGATGCATTATACGAAATATGAATTTGCAGTAAACGAGTCTCAGAGTATATTGACACCGTTGAATAAAATGGCCAGTGAAAGTCTGGATGTAGGAGAAGCTACCAAACCGAGTAAAATCGATATTGAGACAGTAAATCGTCTTTATAATTGTCCAGGTAAACAATACTTGTTACGTTATAAATAAAAATGTTGAAACATTGTAATCCTATATATAAAAATCGTATGAAATGTGTGGGGATATTCTCCGCAATAAGATTTCTGTGGATTACTATCCGTGGTGAAATGTACAGTTATTCCGAACAAAACATAAGTTATAGGGCACTCTCCAAAAAATACCTCTAGATCGTGTCATCTTTCCGCATCCGTCCGAGGCTGATTACTGAATAAATAAAGTTCTTCCTAGTGTTTTTGTGTTTTTAACTTTTAGAGGGCTTCATTATAAACAAAAACTGTCTATGTTATGTAGAGTTATTCCCAACGGAGAAAAATTTATGGGCTACACTTTATAAGAATGCATAGCCGCGATCCTCCCTTACCCTTCCTGGCCGTACTTGCGGTCGTCAGTCGAAAAAAGAATTTTTCCTGGGACTTTTTGGATTTTCCTCGACTAGAGAATTTTCTAATTATCAATTATTTGTATTGAACAGAATGTAGGAAAATTCTACAAAGCTCACATGGAATTATCGAATCACCTTTAGTTTCAAAAGATTTATTTACAAGCAAAGATTTTCAATGTGAATGGAGAATCACGGTCGCTCATGGTCATCGTATTGAGCTCAAGATCACTTCATTAGACATTTATCTAAACGTTAACTGTTCAAATGATTATCTAGAAATCACAGATGGATATTGGGTGAAAAGTCCTCTTTTGGGTAACTGTTTAATGCAATTAGTAAGTACTAATTTTCAGTAATCAATTCAAATGCAATTATTATTCTTTTTAAGGTCGTTACTGTGGAAATGAAAGTGAACCTTTACATTTATTTTCCACCGGCAATCGTATGCTAGTCAGGTACCGAAAATATGGTTACGATCTCCACAAGGGTTTCGATGCTCACTACCAATCAGTTTGTAATCACACTATGTATATCAATGATGAACTGGTTTCTCTAGAGTCACCAAATTATCCTGAACCGTACGGACTCGATGTAAAATGCACTTGGCATCTTGTCACAAAAAAAAATTATCAAATATTGATGACATTAAACTACTTCAAGCTTGAGCGTAGCAAAAATTGTGTCTACGATTCTTTACAAGTACGAGATGGTGATAATAATTCTTCCCCACTTATCGGAAGTTATTGCGGCGAAATGGATCCTTGGGAAATTACGTCGACTGATAATAATCTATATGTCACATTTGTCAGTGACTCATTCGAGCAAGATAACGGATTTTCAGCTTCATTAATTACGAAACCCAGTATAAATTCAATACCCGATTAAAAAGCTCTATCTGAAATTACCAAAAACGAGGCCATACTATAATATCTTTTGAATGTTCCTTTCTACAGGCGTTCAATATTATTAGTCCTTTTTAATAGAATCCTCTAAACAAAGACACAGGATGATACTGTATGGAATGTACTATATTAAATAAAAATTTATTTTTAACTCAAAACTTAAGGAAAACTATTTTGATTGTTTCTTGAATATTCGATGATGAGAAGAAAAAATCGCCATAATCATCATTTACTTTCTGTTGTATTTGTTTTATATTTTTATCACCCAACTTTATCGTCCGTGCAACTAATTGATCATATTTTAATTACCAATTTGGCTTACATCGTCTATTTCATTTTTTTATTCAAAATCCAAATAAATTTCCCCTCATAAACTAGTAAAAATATTTATTAGCAATAAACGTTTACGATGTAATTCGATTGTCGTCAATTTCACTGTCCATTTAAATTTATCGTACATGTAGAAAAATAATTAAATAATCAATAATTCATAATTTTCTTAATTTTTCTGATACTCACACTTTGATGACCTGGGAAAGGTTTTTCAAATTATCAACTAAAATAAATTACGTTAAATAAATGATCGTGTATTAATGTTAATTTGATTGGTTTACAACAGTTTTACAATATTTTTTATTTTATAATAAATAATTTATAATTATACATGATTAATCCATTTCTTACTCAAATAAAATAAATTTTTAATTTAATTATTTAAAAAAAAAAAAAATGCCAGGACGGTACAGAGCTCAGCTCTGTCTAAAATTATCCTAAATTCATGTTAATAATTTCTTAAACAAAAGACCAAATAAACATAATCAATAATGAATTTTCGAAGTAATTAAACTGATTTAAATATATTTTGATTCACTCTCGCAATATTTTTCACCTGTCATTCATACTTAAATTAGTTTACAATTATTAAATACAATAGGATTAATCACACGGGATTTTTAATTTATTTAATAACATTATAATCAATGTAATCTTTATTTATTTATTTTATTATATTATATTCCATAGGGTATCATCTTTAACGTTATGTGCACCATATTCGTTTTTTTTTCTTCAACTTTATTATTATCATTTATATCTATTAAATTGATTGAGTGATTTATTTTATTTATCAATTCTTATTTATTGTATTTTATTACGTAGTCTTTATTTATTTATTTTTTTTTTTTTTACGAAATGACGATATGATAGATCCTACATCGGCGTACAAAACTTCCAACATTATTTATTAGTTTATCGTTATTATTATTAATATTCAATATCATACAATAATTGCAGTTTATAATATTCTTTATTATTATTATTATTATTACAATAATAATTACTAATTAAATTAATAACATTCTATGTGTATATTAAAATAAGTTATTTATCTCAACTGTTAAAATAAAAATTATCAATAGTCTGGTATTTTTTAAATATTTCAAGTATTCCTCAGTTTGCTTTTATCATCTACAAAAAAAGGCTCAAAAATTTGGCACATAAATTGGCCTTTAACCTTTGAACGGTATTTCGATATCAACTAAACTAATCATCGAAATGAGTAAATCCCAGATTTCATAAAATGTCTTCCGTCAAAACCATCCGATAGTAATTTTATCTCGAGCTAAAAAATTATATCGAGAGTCGAACAGCAATTTCTTTATCCAATATCAGTCAACGGAATTTATTTTCAGTCGGTAAGTTAATTTTCTTTGGCAAAAATCACACAACAAACAATCAATACAATGCAATACAATACAAAACAAGATATAATAAAATACAAAGAGCGACAATAAAAAATAATTATTAATATAAATATTTATGCGTCAACGCTCATACCAGTGAGACTTAAATTATTCATCCATTCCATTCATCTTTACATTATTTAATAATAATAGTAACACATTGTTTACACACACATCAATTATTAATAAATTACATTGATTATTTATTTATTTGATTTAAAAATTATTTATTCAGTTCGTCTGAACGCGGCATAAAAAAATTTTACATCAAATTTCACACTTGTGATTCGTTTTTTTTTGTTTTATTGAATCAGTTCGTTAGTTATCATCTAAATAAATCGGCTTGTATGCATTTGGCAGTTTTTATTAAAAATTTAAGTGTTTTACATGAACCCATTCCAAGACCATACTGTAAATATTATTATTTTTTTTTCTAACTGCTCTGTTTTGTTTAAAATTAATTTTTTGATTATTATTTGATCTGCGTGTTATTTATTTACATTATATTAACATGATATTGTTTATTAATTCTCAATGTCATTTGTAACAAACGTAATTTATATATATAATTAACATTATATACAATTTTATATAAATATTTAATTGAAAATTTCATTTATTATTTAAGCTTCAGTGTACCAATAAATAATATTTTGTCATTTTCATATTTAAAAACAAGAAAAATAAAAATAAAAAAGTGAATAATAACATTGAGAAATAATAAAACAATAAATAAAGTCACTGGTCGTAAATATCTTGAAATGATTATTAATTTTTATTGGTTATATATTTATATTTAATAATTGAATTCAAGTATTTACGTGACATACTCGGCTTTGCGATTGTCCCAGTGACTGGGAGTCGCGGGTGTCCACGGAACCGCAACGTTGAGTGACTTAATTGTTGATCTACGACGAAATACCCACGGACTTTTTGGGCTCTTGGGACTCCTCGGGCTTTTTGGCGGCGATTCAGCAAATGTTACACTCCGCCGAGTAGGCCGAGGCGGTGGAGGCGGAGGCGGCGGTGGCGCTGCTGCCTTCGGGGGCGGTGGCGGTGTCGGTAACGATATCGACGGCGATGGATCCGACGTTTCGTCACTGCTTCCCGCTGGTGCTGTGTACCAGGGGCTTACACTTGTGTGTGAGTATTGCTGTGCACCTGATCGCCCTCTGTGTTCCCAATCGCGTTCGCCGGGGCGTAATACTAAAATTTTTAAATTCACTATTTATTTACTTAAATTGCTACGTTATTTATTGTTTGTAATATATATATTTCAAATTGTGATAATTTATTTATATTTATATATTTATGTGCATTTAAAATTTTTAAAAGTTTAATATTCAGAATTTTTTTTTTTTTTTTTATTAATTTATTGTAGAAAAAAAAATATTAATTAATGTGAATGAAGTATTAAATAAAAATTAATAAAATAATTCGACCTTGGCTCACCTTAAGCTGAAAGCATTTTAATGAAAATTAAAAAAAAAAAATATGAAAAAATCGATTTTTTTTTCTTCTAAATTGGGAAATAATCAACATGCGATTGAATCACTAATACAATAACATGCTCAATGTACAAATGAATCAATTCCAGCCTAGCAAATATGATGAAATATAAATCTATGAGGATAATGCGAGGGGTAAGCTGGGTAATTGTGTAAATCAAATAAATGTTATGATAGCAGTAAATGCATAAGCATTAAAATAATAAATAGTAAACGATTAATTGCTAAAACACAAACTAAATGGGGATAGAAAATAAAGGGTGAGAGTACTCACATATGGTCCCGGAAAAGGCGCATGCATCCTCCGTCTAACTCTGCAGTCCGTACCACTAGAGACAAAATAAAAAAAAACGCAAAAGTAGAACAACGCAAAATCACTGCTAACGCCTGTTTTATTTTTTTTATTTTTTTTCAAACGATTCAGGATATCCAAATAAAAATTATAAATTATAAACAATTATCTAGCGTTCAGCCCTCAAATTTTCATCGCATCAATTAGCAAACTAATTCTTTTACTTGGATAACAAAATAAAAGTAAACATTTATACATATAGTGTATATGTGTGTGTGTGTGTGTCTGTTATTTTTGAATGTATTTATATATATTTGACTTATCAATTATTTATTCATCATTTTGTTTCGGTCTGCAGATTTTTTTTTTGTTAACAAAAAAAATAAAAATAAATACAAAATTTCGGACTGCTAGTTTGCATGCTAAGCAGAGGTCAATAGTATTTATAATTAATTAATATATTTTTGTATATATATATAAGGATCAATATCGCTGGTAATTACGTGCTAAGCACATTTTAATTAGCCTTTTAATTTGTATACGCAGTTAAATAATAATTGCAGTAATAAATTATTCTATTTATGTATTTATATAATTTATTATTTAAATAATATTAATTACCCGGCCATTGTCGAAGTCGCGACCACCTCCAATTGTCAATCGTGCTTTAGCTTTCATCGCGTCTGATAATGAAATCTGTAATAGATAAAAAAATTATATTTTGTTGACTGAAAAAAATATATTGCTTCGTATAATTAATTATTAGGTTTATACCTTGGCTCTAGTAGCTTCAGTGTGTGATTTATAACAAAATTCAACAAGTGCAACAGCAAGTGCTAACAATAATCCACCAATAAGTATATAAAATATACCAGCAACATTACTTAGCGATAGTTCATTTCGTGCGTCTTGTTTATCTCCATGACGACACTCTGTTCTATCAAACCACCATTTGTTCATTAATTTAGCCAGCTCGCCGCTCTCAATCAACGACAGTACTGCCAAATTTATTTTATCTCTGAAAAATACAGATTAAGATAAAATAATACACTGTAAAAAGAGCGGTGTTAAAAATGGACTCATTTTAACTCCGCCCGGTGTTAAAATAAAATTACACCGGTTTAGGAGGAGTAATTCACCGGTGTTAAAAATACCGGTGTTAAATCAGGGTAACCGGTGTAAAAACGGAGTAAAAGCGGGGTAACCGGTGTAAAAACGGAGTAATATCGGTGTAAAAGCGGGGTAAACTGCGTCCGCTTCGAGTATTAACTTTGAAGATCATAAAACACAAAAAATGTCAGTTCTCTATGAAAATTAATAATGAATATTATTTATTAACAAGTACAGTGATCGAGTAAGTAAAAATATTCACAAAGTAAAATATTTTAACATCGGTAAAGAATATCTACACCGGCAGCGGTGTTATTTTAACACCGGAGAATTTTTTTTAACACCGGTATACAGAATATTTACACCGGCGGCGGCGTTATTTTTACACCGCTTTCGGGGGTAAATTTAACACCGATGATTTTAACACCTACACCGCTTGGACTTGTCCCGGTGATTTTTTACAGTGTATAATAGTTTCGGGCTATCTATATTTTTCTCAATTTATCTATAAATTGTCTTATTGAGAGGTTTGCATGTTTAGGTTTCCACTATATAAAATGGTGTATTACCGTACGAAGGACGGTGTGGCTCAATAAGTTATAGATCAAATTGAACGGAATATAGTATAGTGCCGGATAGCTCAACTGGTAGAGCACTCGGCGCGTTACCGAATTGGTCTGGGTTCGATTCCCAGTTCGGGCTATCTATATTTTTCTCAATTTATCTATAAATTGTCTTATTGAGAGGTTTGCATGTTTAGGTTTCCACTATATAAAATGGAAAAAATAACTTTAGTTTAAATTACCTCAAAGGTGAACCAATAGGTGTGGCGACACCAAACCCTTTTGCGTCAAGATTTCGACCAACTTTCATAGTATCACAAGGCTCGCGTTCATTTATATAATCGTTTTTAGGACTTTCTATTAATAATGCATATTTTCCTTTACTCTGTCTCACTCTTCTTATTCCCTCGTCATATGTATCAACAAATACATGCTTACGTGTGTTCATATATTCCCACATTTTACTGTACAAACTTATTTGTGATTTCTGTAATAAATATACATTTAAAATATATTTGTTATTAATTAAATTTCTGCCACAGTGAGTAAGCTTACGCGAAAAAAATCCCATGTAGATCCATATTGTAAGGTACCATACTGTACTTCAGTTTGTGCAGCTAAATCTTCTGGTGAATTAATAGGTGTTACCATTCTTTCGACAGTTAAAAAGGCTGCCAAGTTAGCAGTGTACGATGATATTAAAATCAATGTAAAGAACCACCAGACGCAGCCAACAATACGACCGGACATTGATCTAAAAAAATTTATTTTTAAATTTTAAAACTTAAACATAAATAATTTATAGTTCTCATTAACTTGAAAATTTTTTTGTTTTTTATCGAAATTTACATTTTAATAAAACTCTACTACGTAATTGGGCTTTTTAATATTTTCAAGTATCATTCACTTGTTTTTTTTTTTACTTGAAAAGATTTATCATTTATCATATTAGACGTACGTGCTTATAGAATTTAATTTAAATTTTAATAAGAGTATATATACTATTGAATTAAATATAAAAAGTAAAATATAACTTTTTGGTTATTAAAGATAATAAACGTTTATAGTATTCATTAAAAAAGAGTTTTGAGTGTCCAATTAAAATTATAAGATACTTATAACTTTTAATTTATACCATAACAATAGCAATAATTAAATTTATTGCTATTAAAAGAAACTTTAATAAGAAAAAATAAGTTAATATTTAATTGATTAAAGTAACGTAATTAGTTTTAAATAAATTACCTTGGAGAAATATCGCAGCCTTGTTGCATAAAAGCACCCAAAGAAAACCACATGCTGTTGAGAATACTGAAGTCATTGGCCATACACGGATTTTGCGAATGAAGTGACGTTTGCGTTGGATGAGGATGCTGTAGATTCGGGTCACCTCTGCCCATAAGCGATGGATCTCCACCAGAATTTAATTGTATCAATCGCCATTCATACGGCGAAAATCTGTATTCATAAAAATAAACAAAAAATAAATTTCTATGAGCAATTACTGGGGATTAAAAAATCAAAGACTTGCCGGGAAACGATGAAGAGCACAATAGAGACTCCGATGTATGAAAAAATAACGCAGACCCAAATCTCTTTGCTGAGTGGATTTAAAAAACTAAAAACCCCAGGTTTTTGTTTTATCGGTTTTTTAATCATTATACTAATGCCAAGTGACATGAATGGTTTACTAAAATCTATTACACGTTCACGTTCAGACGTAATTGTCATTGGCGCAATTGCTATGTCCGCTTCCTGCAATTAAATCAATTATACTCATTACATCTATCTTTGTATAATTATGCCGTTTTATTTTCCACATGCATTCAAAGTAGCGAGAGAAAAAAAATTTTAAAAAAGTATTAATCGCAGTGCGGAAAATAATTATCAATTTGAATATTTCAAATAAGTCAAGGAAAAATTAAAAAAAAAAAAAACAAGTATTTAACTAATAGGATAATTAATAAATTAGTAAACTTGACGTATTCACGTATCATATACGTGTATGTATCATTTCATATAGCGTATATAAATCAGATTAAATCTTCGTGATAGGTAATGATTGACAAGTGCGAGTAGTTTTAGCTGTGGGGAATGGGAGTGAAATTGGTGAGAGAATATTAATGATTTAGTGGCGTGTGCACAGAGTTCTGATGAGATGCGCTAGTAGTAGTATACAGTACAGAATATATAGTACACATATAATATGAAGGATGTAGTTGCTGTTGTTGTGTAGTAGTAGTAGCAGTAGAGAGGGTTAAATATGAATACGAAGCGGTGGAAAGAGAGAGAGAGAGAGAAGAAGAGAAGGGAGAAGGAAGTAGAATATGATGGGTTGAATGTTGGTTGGGTCGTCAATATGACTTTGTCTCTGTTCATTCGCGAAATAACTTTATGAGCCTTGGCTATTCCATTGAAAGCATGTGCATCGATAATGACATTATATTCATGGGGATGTTGGCTGGCTGGCTGGCTGGCTCGCTGGCGAAAATCGAGTGAGAGCGCAGAGAGATAGAGAAAGAGGATCGGGCTCAATGAAATTACTTGGAAATACGTTGAAACTGACTGCGTATACACAGCACCCCTTCATACCCTCGAGCTATCACAACTGGTGCCCTTGCACGCGGCCTTACACCCTCTCATTTCCGGCCCACTATCACCCGCTGACGCCTCCCGGGCCACTATGTGCCACTACGAATATTAATACCACCCTTTGAAATTTAATTAAACTTCACCATGACCTAATCTATAGCATATCTGTTGGGAGATATCGTACATGCTCTGATTATCGATAGAATATTCACGATGTTTATTTATTCATTCTTCTATTTCCTATACGCTCTCTCTCTCTCTCTGTCGTTCTATATAAATATATATTTTCAGTTAATTATTATAAAAACTATTTATAATAGTCTGTCTGTCTGTTTGTATTTATTTAAGCCAGTTAAATAATTTTAAACTAATTTTAATGGTTGTAAAAGTAAAAAATTATTTATTTATGCTTTTAAATAACGATTTGCCGAGTAAATATATAATATTTTTTATTTATTTATCGTTTGTAGCAATTATTTGTGCATTAATGACCTTTCTTATAAGCTCGCCGACCATTCCATCCCAACCACCTGGTATGTCCGGATTTTCAGAACCATATTTTCCATCTTGAACGATTCTCAATTCATCTATAATCAATATTATATTTTTTATTTATTAAGCTAAAGTATTTTATAATAAAAAAAATAAATATTTACACTTTATCCCAAGTTCCGCAGTAATTAATTCCGCCAAATCCTTACAGTAGCCTTCGAATCTATCATTTCCCATCAGCATTTTCCCTGGATCTGTTTTCTTATACATAATGTACGGCTCCTCCTGATATAAATGAAAAATAAAGAGAAGCAAAATGAAGAAATTAATAAATTAAATTATAATAGTTAAAAAAGTTTAAATGCACTTTTTAAAGTCTTTATTATATTTTAAAATAGTCTATTGGTTCGGTAAGAAATATTCATTTATTCATTCATGCAATAACTTTTTACAATGTTTTTCTCTTTAGGTATTTTAAAAACTATAGAAAGAACAAGTCTCGGAGATAAGTTAAGTGTAAAATCTGGGAAAAAAACTTTTATACCAAAGATCAAAAATATTAATATTTATGATGTAGTTTTCTCAACTGACAGAGACTTGATTTTTTTATTTTTATAAATTATTTTTTTTTCCTTAAACTCACCACTATTGTTGTCACAATATACGTTTTATTTTTTTCAATCTCTTGAGTCGGTAGACGGACATATTTCGCGGCTATCGGTTGGAATCCTCCCTCATCAGTCCACTCGGCGACCTTTAATTATTATTATTATTATTTTTTTTTTTTTTATATAATTTGAATAAATTACCTTGACCATCGCACTGTTGACAGTCATCTCAACAACATGGAGAGTGTAATTATGTCTGCGGCTGTCATTATTAAATCGTATTTGTCCTGTAAGTCCTTCAATTTCAGCCTTAAAAATAAAAATAATAAATTTATTAGTTATTGAAATTTTTTTTTTCATTGTTCTTTTAAATGGTAAATTAAACGATGAGACAATCCGCAAGTAGACCACTATCGATATCCTATTGAGAGAAAGGAGTTTAAAGGATGGGTTACTACGCGGCAGTGCAGTGGTTACGCTCGATATTGGTCGGACCGAGAGTGTACTGTACTAGGTATAGAGGGTCTAGTCTTGTCTAGTCTTGTCTAGTCTCGTAGGTGTAGCAAGGACGACACGTGCTGGATAAGACACGAGTATAGCGAGTATAGCGAGCTAGAGTAGCAGCAGGAATAGGTGCACATCTGGCGCACAACGATAATGTCTCGAGTACCCTGTTCCGAGTTGGTTATTTTCAGTATGTAATAACTTCTCACTACCTAAATTACTTTGAGTTTAGCCATGTGACAAATTTACTTTACACATTAACTAATGTTATTTCTCTCGTTAATTATTGTTTTAAACTTTTATTTACTTATGAATAAAAAGAAAAAAAAAAAATATTAAATTACTTACTTTACGAAGAAATTTTGATATTTTGTCTCCGTGCTCCCACGGCGTAACCCAACCATTATTTGTGTTGCAATCCAACGGCCTCGAAACATTTGATGGCTGATTGTTGCCCTGTACTCCAGGACGCTTTGGGTTGCTTCGATCTATTTTTTTCTTTAAAAATTTATTGAACGCTTCGACTAGTACCAAAACTGCATCGTACATCAGCGCTGCTTGTGCCTGAATAATAAATAGACGAATATTGTTGCAGTGATATTATTATTATTAGATGTAATAGATGTCTTGGAAGTGGTTATGTAAGGTAAATACGTACGGAAATTGAATCACGACCAGCACCAGGTAAGGTCATAGGATCGAGACGGCGCCAGCTATCAAGGAAGTCTTTGACGGGTCGTCGACTTGCGTCTACTATACGAAACCCAGTTATATTAATGGCGCCATATTCAATTACTTCACTTTCCCAACGATCGTCCATTATCTAATTACAACAAATATATCATATATTTATTTATTATTTTTTTTTTTTTAAATTAACTATTTTTTAGAGTGAAGAAAAAAAAAATTATTTTCCGTACATTCTTATTTGTCAGACTAATAAAGTTACACGTAATCACAGTCGTTTCTACGAGGAAATAGAATTAACCCGAAGGGCTCAGACCCCTTGAGAGATTCAATCCTTATAATTTTATTATACTCGATCTTTGTGCAATAAAAATATATTTATGTATAACTTTATTTTCAAATCTCAAACTAACGAGTAGCTCTTAATAGTATTTACTCGGCGTAAAAATAAATTTAATATTTAGTAAATTTCACAAACAATTTTATTTTCAGATATAAAAAAAATGATAAAATTTTCAAGTCAATAAATAATAAACGGTATCGATAAAAAAGGTAATAAAAAATTTAATAAAGAAGAAAATGTAATTTAAAAATTTAATATGATTTTATTAACTCACCAATCCGCTTAGTAGATAGTGATAAGTTCTTTTACCGAGAGCAATATCCCTAACATGACTGACAACAATATCCTTGGCCATGTCTGTCGGGCAGTCAAGCACAATGTACTTGTAGCTCCATCTGTAATTTTAAATATCATAATCATTTTTTTTTTTGACAATCAAATGCTAGGTCGACTTATTGTCAATTATAATGTATGAGTATAGTTTTGAGCTGAAAATACGTAACACTGTTTTCAAGTTGGGTGTTGTTGAGTGATCAACGGCAGATACAGGAGCTGACAGAGTGTAAAAGGGTTTCAGAATAAACGTTAATGTGTTTTCAACTAGAAATTTGGGTGTGATCAAATGCGCGGAAAGCTTATATATAAAGAGATTTTGAGTAAACTCTTATAAGGGGATGGGGTAAGTATAAGTCTATAGATATAGATACATGGATTGCATTACCCTTACTGCACTTATCAGCTACCTACCCCTCCTACTTCTATACACACACACCCACACACCAGATAGCTCGTAACTCAATAGCGTCGTTCTTTAACCTTAACTCTGTACAAGTTTACTTTTATTAACTTTAATACTTGACTATCAACTTTATTTTATATTTCAATATATTTTCTTAAATCTAATAAAAAATTACAGGACAAAATGTCAGTATAAAATAAAATTCATACTGTCAAAAAAATTTGTTTACGTCCACGGATGACTGAAAACTATAGACAAATATTATTTAGATATATATATATATATAAATTTTTCTTGGGACTTTTCGGGGTTTTTCCTACTGGATGTCATCGTAATAAATAGAAAATATTTATATTATGTGGAGTTATTTCCAACAGAGCAAAAGATATGGGCCACTTGTCATAGATAAATTTTTTTAAGACTGTTTGGAGTTTTTTCTACTAGAGGATATCATAATGAACAAAAAATGTTTATATTGACTGGAGTTTTCTCCAAAATGAGCGAATCTATACGAGCCACTATTCATAGAAATACATACACAGTGTGCATGTCCCGATGCCTAAAGTCAAAAAATCAACAACTTTTTGGACTTTTTTGTCCATATATATATATATCGAATATATAAAATTAAACATGAGTACTGAGAGAGTGAGTAAATAGACGGTTGTCGAGCAAATAGCGGACTTTGAGATCCGAATGATATATCACGTCAATGAAATATTAATTATCTTTCTCATTCCCAATTCTCTCTTTCTGTGTTCCCATTACAGTATTTCCCTCATATCTGGGATCCTTTAAGCCCGTGGACACATCCTGAGGCAATTTTGAACAAGAAATATAATTAAAAATCTTTTTATTATTTTTATAACAAAATAAATGAAACAAAACAATGAAATTAGAGAAATGGTTTAAACAATAACCTCCGTTAAACGAGAGCTTACAGAGGACAATTAGTAAAATGACTCGGTCTTCATTTCCTTCTAATCGTGTAAACTTAATTTGACTTACGACTGCAAAGTCTCTTGTTTGCCGGGTGCTAAGACGCTTTCAAACAGCTCAAGAAATTGCCGCTAACCCGTGACCGATGTTGCGGCGATTATTGTGGCTTTGCAAACTTCTCTCTCCGACATTTCTACATTCGTCTACACATTCCGTTGTTATATATTATTACCACCATCATCAACCCATCCACATTCTGACTAATTAACATTCACCAACATCAAATGCACTATTAATTTAGGAATTAGTAGTAAAACTAACCGATTCAATTCTTCTAAATTTCGTAGAAAGTCTATTGCATCAGACATATTTTGTATCCTTTTGACTGTTTCCACTTGAAAGGATTCATTTCCAGGACGTAATCCCTGGTATATTTGCTGGAGTCTCAGTA
This sequence comes from Microplitis mediator, assembly GCF_029852145.1. Taxonomy (NCBI): domain Eukaryota; kingdom Metazoa; phylum Arthropoda; class Insecta; order Hymenoptera; family Braconidae; genus Microplitis; species Microplitis mediator. The sequence continues at coordinate 226,764 of NC_079976.1, read as the reverse complement.
AACCTGTAACAATTATTATTATTTTTATTATTTCAATGATTTACTAAATTAATTTTGATTTTAATTAATGGTCAGTAATAAGAATAAGAATTATTGTAATTATAAAAGCGAGGTCTGTCAATGAATTATTATCGCGGTATACAGATCAAAAGCATGTACAGGACGTTGACATAAACTTAACGAAGATGCATGCAGAGCGATGGGGATGTGGGACGTGAAAACGTGAAACGTGGATGTTTGATATCTCATCCTCTTCTACTACTGTCTCATACTGCTCTGTCTCTCTAACCCTCATATTGTCCGATTCACATCATCACTTCCGTTTACAATCAATAGACATTGTCACTCACACCCGCGAGGAGATAAACTACATCTGTTTTTTGTCAGAGAATAAAAAATATAATAATAATAATAATAATAATAATAATAATAATAATAATAATAATAATAATAATAATAATAATACAATAGGATTTTATATTTATTTATAAATAAATTAGTGATAGAATGGGAATACTATTATTATTTTATGTCATTCAAGCGTAAGACAATTTAATGCCACTCTAATAAGGTATTTTTGTGTAAATAAAAAAATCAATACAGATAAAAAGATTCGATTGGTTGAAGCGAATAAATAAATAAAAAGATTTTAAAATAGTCTTGATACTTTATCCATGTTTTACTTTGACGACTTTAAAACAAATGCTGCGCACAAGTTCAAGATGAAAAAGAAAAAGACGAAAAACTCTTGAAACATAATTAATTAAAACTTTGTTACAACTTGTACCTACTACATATAGAAATCTATATAGATATATAAAGACAACCAGTCTTTTGATGTACAAAATTCAAAATGAGAGCCCTATATTTCAGCAGCATAAAATATTTATAAAGTGACATTATTATAAATAGAAATACTTTTTATATTAAATATTCCTTGTCTATTAATTTTTACAGCAATATTTTATTATTTTATTAACTGACAAGGTAATAAGAAGTTAATAAATAATAACTAATAACGATTGACATTAAATATCAATTCGAAACATCAAACTCAGGTAATTAATATGAGATTTAATGAGAATTAAATTGGAAAATAGATTTTATTACCAATTAAATTAATATTAGACTAGGAAACACCAAATTTATCCTCGGAATTATGTTACATATGCCGCTAATAGATGAAATCAATATTCAAACATTAACTAATTTATAATCAAACACTTTAATTTTTTAAATTTTGTTTTATTTTATAAATAAATATCAGATATTGATTTGATATTTTATATAACAACAAATTATTTATTCCATTAGTAATATTTGTGTGGAGGTCACTTTAAATTTTTGTAAATTTGGGCTTTGTATCGGTAATATATCGTTCGCTGAAAAAAGAATAAGATAAAAAAAAAAAAAAAAAAAAAGAAATTCTAGCTTCAGGCTTGACTAGTCTACTCGTGCGTTACACGACACACGAAACTAAAATACAGTACACCAGCTAGACGTCACATCACACGCGCTAAATTAACAAACGTGATGTCTTTTTAACTGACAACTTTCTGTCTGCTCTAACTGGATCTGTTTTTGCTACACGACACTCTGTTTTCTCGTTTATTATTATTATTATTTTTTTTTATATACAACAGCTATTTTTGATAAAATAATATTTACAAGTCTCAACAAAAAAAAATTAGAGATGGGAAAAAAAATATTTATAAAATAGGGTCAGATATATAGCCTTTGGCTGGTAAATTTTTGGTTGCTTTTAGCCGTTACTTATCGACAAGCTATACACATCTACACACTTTTCGCCTAACTTGCATGATATAGATATATATATAAGAGTAAAAGGATGAGGATAAAAAAGCGAAACTATAAAGAGGAAGGTAAAGAATCTTTCTATCCACTCTATCTCACACATACACACACTAGTTGTAGGAGAATTTCATCGGTATCGGAAGTCCCGCCGGGAGGCCACGGAAAATATTCTAGAATCTAGAACGAACCAACGAGCAAAGTTCGTTCGTTCAAGTCCATAGTGTTAGTGGGTACTTTTATCCCTAGAGATTGCCGCAAGGCGTTCTACTCGTTACAGTTACTTTTTCTTTCGTATCTCATTTTTTTATTTTATTTATTTATTTATTTATTTACTGGCGAAAATAATAAAATAAAAATTAATTAAATTAATAAATTTTCTCAGGGATTGAGGCGGAATCAGCGTAAATCCTTGATAGTAATGAAATGTAATCTGAAAGCGCAATGAGGTAGTGAAATGGTACGTAGCATTACTTATCATCCGTATTTCTCATCAGACGTCGTGTTAACTAAACTGTCTTTGTAAGGCATGTACTTTGAGCAAGAGTATGTGTATAGAGGAATAGATATAATGACAGAGGGCAAAGATTTTGGGTACGTCAAGACTCAAGACGACAAATATATAGCTGAATCCGTCTGTTAAAGCACAAGACACTAGTCTAGTCTAGTTTTGTCGTCTTGCGGAGTCAAGTCTTTAGGTACAGAAAACCAGAGCTCGAGCTAAGGCTAGAGCTAGACCTAGAGCTGGAGCTAGAAGTAGAAGTAGAGGTCGTACTAGGAATAGTAATAGAAATAGGAATAGGAATAGTAGTTGAATCTCGTGCACTTCACTCTCTGGGTCTCAAGGAATACGACGACCAAAGCTGCTTGTGGTTTCTACCCTCATGTGTGTCTTGAATTTCTGTACCGAGGGAATCACTGTTATACACCAAGATAAGGCAACTATTCAGATATATATATACATATATGTACATATATATTGTGCTTTTGGGACTGAGTAATTGCACCACTGAGATATTGGATTGTGATTTAACTTTTATTTAATATCACTATAAAATAATTATTTTATTTTTTTATTATTGACATCTTCAATATAAAAAATTTGTTTAGCATGTAGATAGAGTGTGAATGAATTAAAAAAGGCACCAGGTGTTTCAATGCACCCACCTGTACATTAACATGAAGAAGGAATTCCTTGATTGATTCATTCATTAATTCCTATCATCGTCATACCAGTAGATACTCAGCTTCTATTGGGTTTGTTTGTTTTAAAATATTAAATAACGAGCGAGTGCACTTTTGTCCTTTATATTTATTTACATTTATGCTGCAATAACCGTTTATCGAGGATAATCTAAAGTCATATAAAAAAAAAAAATTTATGTGATACTTAATTTAGTATCACTTTAAGTATAATAATTTATTGACTATGGAATTCAGCTATTTTATTCAGCGGAATTTTATTTTTAAAAATTCTTAACATTCTTATTCGAGACAATGTCATAGAAATTCTTCATGATAAAAAAAAAAAATCAATAATTAATAAATAAATAAAAAGTTATAATTACATTAAATAGGTAGATTATGTGTCTGGTGTGTTGTTTAAAGTAAAATATAAAAACATAATATATTAGATTAGGTAATCAGTGGATTGGTGGTTACGGTTCCCTCTCTAATGGGACGAAATTGAAATACACAGAAGAGTCAAACCATGGATAGGAGCGGTAGACTAAAGCAGCAATAGCATCAAACTCGTTTACATGACTGATAAATTTTCGAATCACTTGGCTCATTCATGACAACGTACTACCGGATTTCTATTCCAGCAATGTCGAACCCGAACATTTGCATGAATTAACGAGAAACGAGATAAAGACAGAAACAGCATATACAGATATACAGTGATTGGTTGTGTACATGGTGTGTATGTGTGTGTATGTGTGTGTGAGAGTTGAAGAGAGTTGTCTCTCGTTTGTGTACATAGGTGTGTATGTCATGGAGATTCATCTAATGCAATTCAGTTTAAATTCTGAGGGCGTTTCCCTTTGACCTGCTGTTATATTTTGTTAAACTTTTTTTAGTTTTTCATTAAACGCTTCACGTAATTGCCGTGTGCTTATCCAATTACAACATGTGATTCGTGGTTAATTTCTACGACTATTTTATTTAATTCAAAGCCAAAAATAAAAATAAATTTTTATTTATCCGATACGACATAAATCGGATACGGGCCATTTTTCACAATCTACTTTATATTTTTCTTAAAATTTATTTACATTGTTTTTAATAATAAATACGTCGAGAAAATAATAGATGAGTAGAATACAAAAAGATAAAGAGATGGAGATGAAAAGATAGAGATAAAGATAGTGCGTGATTTCTCATCTCTCCAATAATAATTTCTCAACAGGATGACGGTCCGCCGACGTATGAATATAACGAGGATAATTTCACGAGCAATCCAACCAAGACATTGTCATCATACCAAATTATTATTGCAGCCATTATATTCGCTCGCTTGAATTGATGCTTCTGCATCGTGTGCATGGCCTTGATCTTAATTTTTATTAGATTGCGTCATTATTTCGATTAATTTGAATACCTCTATAATTATATTTTTATTATCATCCGACACATTTGCCAAATTTTTATAATAGCTCATTATTACTTAATGTATTAATAAAATTATTATCATAATTTGTTTTTTGTTAACAACGTGCCTTCTTTTTGGGCTGTAAATTTTTTGAAATGAAAAATAGTAGTGATAAAAAGCTGTGGGAAATATTAAAATTTTAATGATTTATTTATTATGATCTTGGAGCTAAATATTGAAAACCTCAAAAGGCTTTAAAGTTGGAACTTAAATCTGAGTGTAAAGTGTCTGAGACTAGACATTTGCCTGGTCGTTATGACCGGTATATTGCTTCCAGTATAGTTTAGTATATTCTCCCAAGTGATATGAGCCGTTTTATAGTTTTTCACATTCAGAAAAGAAAATCATGGCGCGTATTTTATCTTAAGCTTTCGTGAATTGTCAGCTTTAGACAAAAAATTTAAATACCTCGTGAAATAATATAAATAAAATCCAGGGCTTTTTTTTTATCTATTTAACATTATAGAAATAAAGGATTTAAATCACAATGAAAAGTTTAATTAATATTTATCTTTTGATATCCTTCACAGCACCTATATACTTATTATTTATTATTTCTAAAGTATTATTTATTTATGTTTATAATTAAAAAAATAATTACTGACAGAAAAAAAAAAGAAATAAATAAATAAATAAAATTATGAGCATGATGACAGCAAGTAAATTTAAACGAATAAACAGAGAGAGGGAGAGAGATAGAGAGGAAAAGAGAATCGAGTCATAGAGCGTGAAGGTAAAATAAAATAAGTGTGCTCTCAAAACCAATGGCAGGTGTGTGCAAATGACAGATACAATTTTCATAAATTCAAATGCTCTTTTCTCTCGTCCTATGTAGTAATATGTCCGTATGTGTTTATATATTTTATATAAATATGTGCGTGCGTGAATGTTTTTATTGCATGCATGTGAATTTCAGTTGCTATTTTCATTGCACATCCTGACTGATATTTCCAGCTGATGAAAATACACGGTCACATTTTTATGTCAAAACAATATTTTGTTAGAAGAAAAACATTTAAAACTATCTACTTTTTTCTGTTAATCCAACCAAATAATGTGAAAATTAAAAAATTTCAAAACATCTATTCAATGGATATTTTATAAGTATAATCAATAAATATAAATATCAGATGATGGTGTTAATGACTTGATTATTTTTTTTTCTTAATAAAGAGTTTAACCATGTAATTAATAGATAAAATAAGGTTTATAATAGTAAATTCCAAGTGGATAGCAACAATAGTCTTAAGATCAATTAACAGAGAAGATAAGCAAGTGCCAGACTTGAGATTGAAACCAAGTGTCTTGAGATAAGGAAGTAGTTGCCATTTGAAATTGCTTGGTGCATTAGTTCCAGCTGCAAGCTGTAAGTTGTACTTGTGTGTACACAGGTATACATATAACCTCGGTATGCATCTCATCAAGATAATGCACGGTTAAGTAGCACCAATGTCTAAATGCTGTAAATATATATATATATCAATCTTGAGGTTTTGGCACGTGTAAGATAACCTACCAAGGATATTATCCATGATAGCTAGTTCTCTCTAGGTGCTCTAGGTTATTGTCGGTGTATGGTGAAAGGTGTGCAACACACGAGCTGAACATCACTCTGTCCCTGTTTTGTCCTTGTTGATGATGCCATATGTACCCCCAACTTGTCACTACAGATGGCACTCGCGAGATTACAATACTACAATGTGTTACATAATAATAATAATATTATTAATCACACATCAGTTGTTGAACACAATTTTTCATATGAATCTCATTACTTTTTTTTCTATTGTAAAATAACTTCTTTTCATACACGTGATTTTCTGATTTTTTTTTCTTATTTTGTTAAATATCTAAGAAATTCAATTTTAATAAATTTTTTATCCATACTTGGTATCAAATAATTCAACAAAATATTATCGTTGCATGTATATACATGTACTGTTAAAGCAGAAATTGAATAGAATAGATATGCATAGTGGAATAGCTTGCTGTTGAAATATATAGAGGAATGTCAATTGGATTTGAAGATCCATGGATTGAGTACTCAATGGTGACGCATACACGCATCTTCAGTCAACTCAGTCAACTTAGTTTCTCCAGTATCCCCACTTTATATCACCCATATCTATAAATACTACTGGAGATATATTATAAGAGATACTGACGTTCTTCCATGAAAATGTATTAAGTTACATCTCGAATTTCCCTCAAGATACTAAAGAACCTGCGATAAACTAATGCTCTACTTCTCATCTTATTTAACTATCATCATCCCATTAGTTTAAAACTTGATACAAAATAACAAATTTAAATATCACCATAAATTTGAATAATAAATTCTTTAATTTAATATAAAATATTTTATTAAAAATTAACAGTTATAAAAATTTACATTTTTCAATAATAAAAAGATTATAGTCTTTAACAATATTATAAATTAATTAATCGTAGGATTGGTTGTCGTTATCGCGTTGAGGTTTATTTTGTTAATGGCGTCAGTATCGGTGACATCTTTTCTTTTAGAGGGTTTCCTTTTAATATATTCACCATTTAATGCACTCTGTATTTCCTCTAAACTCATTCCTTCAGTCTCCAGAACAAATAGATACATTAATATCCACAAAACTAGTGTTATTAATGTAATCACCCAAAATGCAACGTGAGTTCCGTAACTGTCATGTAAAACCTGATGAAAAAATAAATAAACAAAAAAATTTTCGAAATAAATATAAATAAAATAATAAAAAAAAAAAAAAAAAAATACCTGATAGAGCTTAATCACTCCAGTAGTCGAGATAGCGTAATAAATAGAAGAACAAATACCGGCAGTAACTTTAAAGTCAAACGTAAATAATTCTCCAAGATAAGCCAATGGCATTGGATTAAATGCAAGTCCATAAATAATAACATAAAAAATAACAAATACCGTTGGTATCCAATTAACGGATCTGACATCGTATCCATAAGTCATTAACGTAAAAAAAGTGGCTATTGTTCCGAGACAAAGTACAGCAAGCGGTGCAGTTAATAAAAGTAATCTTCGTTTTCCTGTGGTTTTGACAAGTGAAACACAGACTATTCCTGCCAAAACAATAGCTACTCCTGTCGTTATAATTCCTAAATTTGTTCCAAAATGAAAGCCAGCTTCTTCTGAAATGTATGATTGATATGTCAGAATTGCTCCTGCTCCAGTTAATGAAAGAACGCTTCCTAATATCAGCATAATAAGGGCAGCTCTTTTATTAGCTCGCGATTTCATGGCTTTTAAGAATGAACTAAAAAATCCCCTTGCCATAACATGATTTTCTGTTTTAACAATACGTTTAATTTCTTCAAATTCAACATCAACATTTTTCTTACCCAATGACCACTGTAAAGTTTTTTCAGCGCTGATAAATTTATTTTTTCGGGTTAAATAAACTGAACTTTCGGGAAGCCATACAAAAGTCACAATGAAAAGCACGGGTAACACAAGTGACATCATTGCCATTGTAAAACGTGTTACGTACAACCCTATTGTGTAGATAAAGAGTATTCCGATATTTATTAAAACAGATTGTAATGTTCCCAGTGGACCACGTGTTCTTTTGGTACTAATTTCACCAATGTACATTGGCATTACTGAGTAAGTTATACCGCATCCAATTCCCGCAAGTAAACGGGCACAGTAGAGAGTTGTGTGTGTATTTGCCAGCCCAATAGCTATCCAACTGAATATTTTTGGTACTGCGGCTGACAGTAGTGTCCATTTACGTCCGAAACGATCCATCAGGAATATCGGTGATAGTGCACCAAAACTAACACCCAGATACAACAAATTGATCAAAAGGACTTCTTGATTAGATGTCAAAGTCACTGGATCTTCAGTACCGAATTTTGGTAAAGTTACTGTTGGCCATCCTTCGTGTAATCCGCAATCAATTATTAGCAAATTACCTAGCAACAACCGAGCTATCAGACCATTTTTTATTAAATAAAATTACAACATACATTACTTACAAACTATTCCTATTATTATTTGATGAAATATTTCTTGGTCCATTGTTACAGTTATTTATTTATTTTAAATTCAATGTTGCCTAAAAAATAAAAATTCGTTCTCAAGAATTACTATAGTGAACCTTTAGGTGACTGATAATGCGGATGAATCGCGGGATGACGTTCAATTGAAGGGATAGCAACTAGATTCCCGGGGACATATCTTGGGTTGGAATAGACAACAGGGGGTGAAATGGTACATAACACAGCTCTATCTGACACGCATGGTCAGAGTACGAATGTACTTGGGTCTTGTGTGACGTAGATAGTTGTCTAATGGCCTAGCCGGTCAGTGAGAGATAGAGAGAGAAAGGAACATTGGTGTGGTTTAGATTGAGGTGCAGGGAGTACCAGCAGCAGCAGCAGCAGCAGCAGCAGTCTAGGTGGCCAGTGGACTGTGGAGTGCACTACTACTGTACAAGTTCAGTTCCCACGGCGACAGTTATGGCTTGGATAATACAATGTATGTGGTATTAGCGTGTCGTACTGCTACTCGTGTCGTACGACCTACAGAGAGTTGGGAACAACGCAGTAGTGAGTTGAGTGACTTAACTTGAATTTACGACGTGACCAACGACAGAACTACGTTACGGTTTAATGCTCTCCGTCTATCAACGGTTTACTATACTACTATTCATTATCAATTGTTTCGTTAACTTTTAAAAATTATTTTTATTTATATATAATCAATGGTTAATTAGAGCGTATCGATTAAAAATACCGGTTTAAAATATTTAAAAGTTTGGTATGAGAGTTGTTTTAGAATGTCGCGATAATTCACGAGATCTCAGTAGAATGTCTGAATTGTTGCTATCACTGTATAAACTTAGCCTCGACTAAAATCGCTCGATTCTACGTTTGGAGGTGATGCCAGAGTAGTTGTATAGCAGCAGTGATGGTAATAGTGATGGTAGGGGAGGAGGGTGGGAGAGAATGAGGATAAGGACAAGACACACAGATAAGGCAGAAGTAGATGAGGAGGATCAAGAGGACGGAGACGTGGAAGGGATGAGCCAGTTCACGGTAGCCGACTTCTGTATAGTGATCGTGCTTTCTCGTTCAAAATACTAATTAAGCAAAAAGTAAAATCGCTACGTGCCGCAAGCTTACCATTGCCTCTATACTCTCTATAGTATATATATACACTCTCATTCTCCATTTTCATCTCCATCTCCATCTCCATCTCGATCTTCTACTCAGCTCGGTGTTTCTATCGCCCCGAGCATAACTGGAAATTGACCCTCGTCGTTGGCATCTCGCGAATAGATAGAATTTTCCGGGACCCGAGACCCGGTACCCTGGGACCCCGACACCCCGACAACGAGGGAACAAGGATGATCGCTAATTATAAGCTAAGCCACGGTCTTAATTCTGCTGTATCGTTATCTACTGCTTATAAGCCAGCTTAATCATTCATTTATATTTATATTTTTTTTTTTTTTTTAATTTCTGATAAAGATACCACGATTGTACTGAGGGTCATTTACACCGATAATTGCATTTGATATTAATTTTGTTAATACATTTATGATTCAATCATTGCTAATTTTGGTTTACGGATTGTAATGAACTTTATATATATTGTAATAATAATATAAAGAAATTATTATGCGTAATTGTTAATTAAATTCAGTCAGAGATGTGTTATTATATTATATGTATATATATAATTATTATTATTAGAGTATGAATTTCCATATTAATTATATTGTACGTCAATAATGTACGTACACGTCAAAGTGTTTGTAGATCAAAGTGATATATATATATAGAGTGAGTTAAATTACATACTATTTCAACGGTAATACATTTTTTCTTTTTTTTTTTTTTTTTTTTTATTAAATTTAAGTTTAATTCCTTGATTTTCTTTTAGCTATTTTATTTTATTTTTTATTTTTGTGAAACCACATACGTTGAGTGATAGTTTTAAAGTTCGAAACGTACGTCAGGAACAAACTAAACTTTGTTGAAAACAAACACGACTATTCCATTTAAGAAACTTTGATAAAATAAAATTAAAAAAAAAAAAAACTAAACCGTTCGATTGAATGACAGATAATGCCGACTGCTTTAAATTTATATTTTTCCTTTGTTATTTTTTTTTGCAATAAGCACTCGAGGCTACGATGCGCGCACCATTACATATATATTACTCATCCTGCGGCAATATTAATATATAATTTTATCAACACAACAAATGTAATTACGCCGTGTAAATGATCAATTAGCTTTACATAAATTATTTACATACTTTAAACAATTACAAATGCCCAGGAAAAAAATTTTATATACAATTTTATAAAATTGTAGGTTCAATAACTATTGTGAAGGAAAACAAAAATCCCGCTGACTCATGGGTTTGGACCCAGATCCTCTAAACTAAAATTTAGATCTGTTAATCGCTGTACTGAATCACAAACTTGATATGGAATGTTGATTGTATTTATTTGGATGCTAATAAACTTAAGAAGATTAAAGACATTAAATGAATTCTTGATTCTGACATTTGCATTATATTCGGTTATATTATTGTCTATAGGAGATTGAGACCAATAGTGATATACTCACCAATAGCCGAGCATTAAATAGTTATTTTGGTAGAAAAAAAAAGATAAATTTATGAATGCGGTAAATTGAAAAATTTCAAAAACTTTATAAGATATCATGAATCATTATAAAATCGAGTTTTCCAAATGATAAACGTTATTTGATCGCATTTAAATTATTTTACAAACTTTTATGACTCACGCACCCACGCAGCAGATACCAACATGGAAATCGCCAGTAGATGGAATTTGCCACTACTCAATTATTGAAAATTGTAAAAAAATTTTCTGACCAAGTATATAAATATGTATGATCAGTAATCATTGATTACATATTAAATAATATTATATGCAATTTTTTTTTTCATGACAGTTATGTTCTTACGTAAGACAACTAAATTTTCTTATAATCAAAACAACAGAAACCCGTTTTTCTTTGTTCAATATTTTTTATAAAAAAAAAAAAATCAAATGATTAATTAAAATTTTTTGATTACTATTTACAATTATTATTGTATTAACTCAATTACCTTTTGAAAAAATAAATACATCACTAGATATATTGCACAATCGTTAATTAAAAAAAAAGAATAAAACTGAGCAAACTGAATTATTTAATCATTGTTATTAGGTCTATTTTATTTATTTTACTTAATTTTTTTTTTTTTTTTCACAAGAAGGCAAAGTGAATGTCACCGGCGGTAGAGTCAAGTACAATTCACGACTAGGACGTGCGAGAGCACTGTAACTGACATAGACAAAAGTGAAGGAAATTTTATTCATCCCCCCACCACTCGACTTAATATATTTTTTCCCACTTAATATTTCTTCATCTAACTCATTAAATGTCAATGACAACGTGAAATTTATGTCGTTATATATTTCTTTATTGTTTTTATCACTGCTCGATATCAGTTATTTAGTATTATTTTTATTTTACTTAAACACAATAAAGGACAGACGCCATAAATTTAAAATTAACCAATTGATCAAATAAAAAAGAGTATTTTTAATTAAAAATTTTTTATCGTTAAAAAATTTGTTTCTGAAAAAAAAACAAAAAAAAATATATGAATGTCAGATTACGTGACACAATCGAATTAAAACGATCTCGTATGAAGAATTTGTCAGTCAAACAGTAAATTTTGTAATCAATTTTGTTATTTGCCAACGTTATTTCAGTAATAAATTTATCGATAATAATAATTATGTGAGTAAAATATGTAATTTATTAAACATTGTTACCAAGTATAATGATGATGATAATTTTTATATTACTTTTATTATCCAATAAGTCATACATAATTACTCGTATCTCATCTAAAGACAGGCGTCTATTCTCATAATTTATTTCGCTAGATAAATGAATATGTTTAATTAATAAATTAAAAAAATAACAATTTGTTTATCTCCTATACAGTATTTAGAATAGATTATGCAAATCATGCCGTTGTTATTCCCTTTGACTTAACTCTAGTCAACATTTATCGGTAAAGAGCGGGAAAAGTGAGCAAAGCGTGAGAGAGAAAGAGAGTGGGAGATTGTCGCATGGAGTTTGCAGTTTAGTCCCAAAGTGCAAAGATAGAACGACAAGAGCAATTTCACGATATAGCGCATAGGGAAAATTAAAATCCCTAAAGTATATTTGCATTTGCATTTGTAATTAAATGCTTTTTATTACTGCAACATTATATTAAGTCTTATCATATATAGAAAAAGAAAAAAATCATTTTTTTAAATTTAAACGAAATATTTATTTTTAGAATTAAAAAAAAATGTTATTTTTTTTTTTGAATAAATAATAAATGGCACCGGAGACAACTGTCGGATCTTAAAAAAATATGACAGAAAAGTTTAGCGATGAAATGTCACAATATTGGACAGGACGGTATCGAAAAAAATATGAGATATAAAAAGTAAAGAGATGGTGAAATAAAGTAAAAAAAAAAAAAGTATACATAAATACATAAATATAAAAAAAAGCATATAAAAGAAAAAGAAGAAGGAAAAGAAGAAGAAGAAGCATAGAACTGTAAAATGAGAAATGCATGGGAGGATAGGGACTCACCGTCGTGGGAGTCGTAGAGGTAGATGATTTTCCTCCATCCGTAGTGTCGCACCGTGTCGATGATGGCGCGATGGTAATCCGGGCGCATGCTTATGGCAAAGTCAAGGAAACCCGAAGACGGTGTCAGGACCTGCAATCACAAATTTCATTTCATCTTTTTTATTTAACGCTCTTTTTTTATTAAATTCATTACATTTTCTTCTTTTTTTTCTTCACTTCGTTTACCCTTGAGATTATTTATATTTTTTAGATAATTTTTTTTTTTTCGATATTATTTTTATCAACTACTTTTTAATTAAAACAATATCGATATAAGTATCTGGTCATTCAATGTAATTTATTAAATGATATAGGAAGTCAAATGTCATTATATTCATAATGCGATAAATATTTAAAACATTTAGGTCATTAACGTAAAATAAAAAATTATATTAATCCTGATGGTATTTAAATTTGAAATCATCAATATTTGTTTCCTTATCTGTTGTATTATTTGTGTTTTATTATTTTATCGTTTATCGTTTATCGCGTCATTAAGAGTCGAAACGATATATGTACTTGAATTTTTAATCTAAAATAACTCGTCGACCTTGTAAATCTTATATTTCATTACATAACAAACGTAGGATGATTATAATAATTAAAAAAATCATCTGGCTAGTTGTTGTTATCATTATTATTAATATATTTATTTATTTATTTTCAGGTAAATCACGATAAAGAATATAAACGAAATAATTTAATTTATTCAGTATATGTCCCAGTGAGTGCATCGTCCGGTACATTGCTCGGTCGATCGATCGAGCTCGCTGTATATGGAGTCATGACGCGTTTTCCAATTTACATTTTCGAATGAAATAGCCACTACCCCCCAGCTCCCTGTACTATCCGTTCTTGTAGCCCCATGGGCTAACACTCTTTACGCGACCTCTCTGTTAAATTTATCTCTATGCAGTAATAATATTTCCTACCGATATATGTATTTATCTGTACATTAAATAAGCTATTTACAATATATTTATAAATGTAACACAAATATTTAATTTCATTTATTTTAATTACACATTTTATCATTATTGTTATTTATTTACATATTTTTTTATTGATAAAAGTCATAAAATATTTGACTAAAGCTTTTAAAATTATAAAAATCCATATTAATGATATGTATTTAAATAATAATGATAAAATAAATATTTTAGTACATTACCTTTTCAGGAAACCATGGTGTGACAAAAGGCATTTGAAAAGTGTTACTGTAGGAATGAAGGGTGTCAAATGAATCCGGACTGACGGCACCCAGCATTGAAAATACACCCCGACTGAATTGATTGCAAACTTTAACAAAAAGCATAAGAAAAGGTACATTTTATATTAGCATGACAAAGGCATTTCTCGTCACAGTTTCCATTTCTTATTTTACTTATTTTTTTTCCTCTCTCTCTCTCTCTCTTTTATACCCTTCGTTCAACGAATTCCATTTCCGAGTTTACCCTCAGCTCATTTTCATTCTCTATTTTGTTCTACTTTTTGGTATTATTATATTTTTCTCTCGGTTTCCAGTGCGCTCGGAAAATTATATGTGGTACACATGCGAGAGATTATGCCAGACGATCTACGACGCTCCGTTTAACGCGCGTTTATACCACTTTAAATGTATGGATGTACGAGAGAGAAAATGTTATCTTTATACATCAAATGTATATGCAGCAACTTACTCTACTTTAGTTAACTTGACTTTGAAGTACGATTGATAATTTACATTTCAAGTCATTTAATTTTCATTTACATTAATAAAATAATTTTATTCATATAAAAAAAAACAATTATCATTGACATTATTTAAATATAATTAGAGGTATATAATAAATTAAAATAAAATACCATAATTACATATGAAATTTTACGTAATTACAATATAATTAAAAAAATTTTTCCGTTTTTATTTTACCGAGGGATTAAACAAAGAATGGAAAGAAAATGACCGTAGCATTGTGCTAAATTTTTCACAAATGAAGAATATTCTATGTTAAATTTAATACCTAGAAGCTGGAGTGTGGGAAAATATGAAAAATCGCACGATGATTTGGATAGTAGGGGACGTGTAATATTAGTGGTTGTGGAAAAAAAGTAAAAAAAAAAAGACGCAGAAGCAGAAGCAGAAGAAGATGATGAAATGAGGGAAAGAGGGAAAGAGGAGTAGAGGGATGGAGTGAGGTGGTAAAATGGGTGGATATATAAATGAGGAAAAGGGTGAAAATGGGGTATGGAAAAGGGAAAAGTGTCGGCGCCAGTTCACTCTGGTATCCACGGGTGTGGAAGATATGCAATTTTTTGCTTCTGGTTCTGGTTCTAGTTCTCGTGGTGGTGGTATTGCTACTGGTGGATACTCTGAGTACAACAGGAACGTTAAATGTAAAGAGTAAAAAGAATAAAATGAATATGATGGTAATGGTGGTCGTAGTAGTGGCAGTGGCAGTGGATACTACTCGGACCACAAAATTTGGATCATATCCAAAAATATGATAGACAACGGACGAGACAGCAATCCTTGGGGCACAAGAAAACTGTTTAAAGGCATCCGAGGTAAATGTTTACGAGGGATGACAGCCAACTACTTTTCTCTCGTATTTTTATCCAACATTTCTGTGCTAAGTTTTTTTTTTTTTATCAAAATAATGTCAAACAAAATTGGAATTTTTTTGTAAGCTTTATGATAGGTTTTATATTATGAAATATCCCTGACATAAAATGATAATAATAATTAAAAATATATATTACTTATAATTATAAAGAGGATTTCCAATATAATAAAACACAAGTCTAATAAATTCTTGGACAATCGGCTTACTGAAATGACCCTAATGTTTTATTGATTTTCTGAATTGTTTTATTTTTTTTTTATCAAAGACTGATGAGCTCTCCTTTTTCCAGCTCACTCCTACAACCGCAGGAGTCCTATTCTCACTTGTACTTGGCCTCGTCGTCGAGTAATACGATAAAGCCACTTTTACAACCTGGCCGCAGGGAAAATTGAGGGAAACATCTAGTCTACAATCGCTCTTATATATCCAATCATGTTATACTCTCTTCTTATTCTCTACTTTGTGTACAAGCCTGACAACAACCCTTCAGGCCTCACTGATACTACTTTAACTATTTTATAATAAAACTATTTTTTTTGTTTATTATTACAATATCATATTTACTTTATTGTCTAGTATCGCACTTTATATGATAATTTGAAGAAAAAAAAAAAGATTTTATTTTAAATTATTAATCATTTGCATCATATGTTTACTGTTTACATTATAAACCATGAGAAATTTTCAGCCAGCGATACTTTACAAAATATCTCATTTATAATGTGTTATAAATTAAAATGTAATAATGAAAATTTAAGCCCTGAGGGAATTAAAGTTTTCTAATTAAATTTTATACATAAAGTATATCGGTATATTATTAATATTTGTATAAATACTCTGGATATTTGAATGATATTTTCGATTCAAATAAATAAAAAAAATTATTTATCTGTAATTAAATTTTAACTCCTGGCATAAAGATTTCACTGAAAAACATTTTTTATCGTTAAAGTAATTTAACGATCATTTTAATTACACCAGTTATTTTATCATACCTTAAAATTGACAGTATTTTCATTGACAATCTACCACGGACATAGTACGGCTAGAAAAAAGGCTTTATTGAAATTTTAATAATAATCCATTATCCATTGTCCTTTGTTCTGTTTAATGTAAATTTAACGTGGCCATCAAAACAGAATGAATATTTTTTTTTTTTTTTTAAATTACACACAGGCAACTTGAGTGTAATTATTCTTTGACACACTATAGCTAGAGGGTTACATTTACTTTCTCATTTATTTCATCATCATTCTCTTTCAGTCCAAGTATTTTTATCTCTGTCCTTAGCGGCAGTATGTGCGGTTAATGCGCTTTTCCAGGACCTCTAGCAAACGTTCACAGAAATTCAAAGTTATTTCTTAAACTCACCACTCCAACATCACCGTCCTTTCATATTCACTATCATAATCATCATCATATAACATAAACCCTTGGAATAAATTTATATTCATAATCATAAGCATAAATCCTATACGCACGCTGATAAATATATATATATATAAGGTTGACTTTGATCAAAACGTTCTTTCACGTTTTCATCGTATTAATCTAAAAGCCTCGTCTGCTTTTTCAAACGTTATGAATAATAATAAATCATCTTTACCCACTTCTCAACATTCTTTTATTTCTGTCACCGTCATTTTTTATTTTCTATTGAAATTCCAATATACAAAAAAAAAATGAAAAAAGAAAAAGAAAATTAATTTTATATATTTACTAAAATTGACTGTAAAATTTAATTTTTAAGTGACATTTATAATTGATACGATAAATGTATTCAAGAGATAAACATATTTATTGCGGTAGCAAGATTATAAGTAGTAAGAGTATGAATATCGGCAGACAGCAGATGGCCATGTCATTATCGAGTCTATATATCGGCCCTGGCTAAACAACTTATCGGCTATTGCAATAATAACGATCTATATCGACTATAACCCCTAGAATATCACTAATGATCTTGCCAAAGTTGCCTGAGTGCACTAGACATCCCAACTATATAGAGCTATATTTCAGATATATATCACATGATAATGTTATTGAAATCTGTAAGCTGATCAACATTCAATGTTTCCTGTTTTCGGTATCCTCACAATTAATTATTAATTATTATATTAATAAACAGAGATGAATAAATAAAATTATTTTTAATGACTGAGACAATTTAAAATCATTTTTCTTTGGGGATAAAAATATTCACCGTACTCAAGAAAATTGTTATGATGTTCTACACGGTAAGAAAGAAAAAATGAGTGCGAAATAGTTGTGTTGATGAAAAAAATAAAAAACAATTATATTAATAATAATAATAATAATACGGAAAAAAATAAATATATAAATAAAGCAAAAAATGAAATTAAAAAAAGTGCGTTGGACAGATGAGAGAGCAAGAGGAAAAGATGGTATTCATATAGCGTATATACTATAGTCGCGTATCGTTATTTTCCGTGCCAGAAAGTTTTATGTCCTCTATAATTTCTAGAGCGTCCTCTGCACACACAGACATATACATATATACAGATATACAGACATTTACTGAGAGAGTTAGACACAGAAAGAGAGAGAGAGAGAGAGCTGAGCTGAGCTGAAGGGTGAGGACGACTGCTATGAGAGAGGGATAGTTGAAAAAGAGAATCAAAGAGGGGAACCTCGTAAATCGTCAAGTCCACCACGACGTGTCTCTCAACCGTAAAAGAACGTCCGCTCATTCCAGCTTTTCACGATCTTCAATTGCCAAGCTTATTTATATTACTTTATGTTGATTTTATAAGCTATAAACTTGCGAAGATATGAATAAATCTCCTTTTTTTTTCTATTTTTAATATACTTTTTATTATACTGTTTGTAAACGAAAGTACTCAAGTGTCGAAACATATTGTGTATTTTAATTTTTATTATTATCATTTCTTTTTTTTCTCTTTTTATAATGAAATGTAAGTAGAATACATAGCCTGTGAAGGAAACTGAAAATTTAGGATTGACCGTTTCATCGTTATCTTGTATATCTTAAAGAATAAAATAAAAAATGAGAATTGGTAAAGTTAGATTTGTGGCAAGTATGATATTATGCCAGAAACATATACAAAGTTTAAGTTAAATTTAGTCATGAAGATCAGATGACCGTAGAGTGATATCGCGGATACTCGTTTAGCAACGAGGAAACAACTAATTCAAACTGCCGTTCACGAAACATTTAACTTGGTAACTCGTCCTATCGCAGTAGCAGTAGCAGTAGCCGGACCATCGCCATCCATTTCTCCTTAAACTCTGGTGTATCGTGTCCTGTTGCCTCCTGCGATCAGTGACCTCATCCAACTCAACTGTTCATTTGTTACTACTCTGCTATATAAACGACCAGAAAATACAATTCCATGGTATATACATATATATTGTTGATTTTATCAATTTACCATGTACACCATTTTACTCTACACCAGTCAGTAAAAAATAACTTTTTTTTTTTGTTTTGTTTTTCTGGTATTTCTTTGTAGCCAGCTAGCAAACAGAACATCAACGTTGACCACACACAATCCTCTGGGATTATCCTTTTAGTGGATTGCTGTTGCTACTGCCTAGTTTCTGAAACCACCAGCAGGAACTCGATCTCCTAAAGTTTAAGAAGAATCTTTCACAAAGACGAGTACTTTGAGTCAATGGAATTTATTTTCGTGATAGACGACTAAATTTATCTTTTATAAAACTTTTTTAATTTAACAAAAATAAAAAAAAAACTTTTTGTAAAATTTATAAATTGTTTTTATTTTTAATATAATAATATTAAACGATAAAATGACTTTTAGTGTAAAATCACTTTCTTATTCATGAAAAATATTTAAAAATGAATGAACAAAAAAAAATGAAGTGGACTTATAATAAAGTAAAGGATGAAAATGAAGATATAAGAGATAGATAGAGCTCGAGAAAAATAGAGAGCAAGTAAAAGAGCAATTGTCATAGGATTTTTACAGAAAGCAAAGAGTATAGAGTAGTAGAACAGTGTGGTAGAAAAGCATTGCTCTCATCTCTTGAGCTGTGGAGTTTGTGTGTTATATAAGAAATAAGACAAGAGTGAAAGAGAGTAAAAATTCAACGAAAGACTTTTTCTCACGCTCCAAAGAGAATTCTTGGATGTTATTACCCGCGACGCCTATATCGCGCTTCAGCAAGAATAATGGTCCCTTCCTGTCTTGACTTTAAGACATTTCGATGAAAAGTCCCCAGTGGTGTGCTATCTCACTGCTATCTCACTGCTATCTCAGTCAGTGTGTGTATGTGAGAGAAAAAATCCTTGAGCAATAAAAGTTAATACTTATTTTAATATCCCCGATCATCAATCTTTTCTTCATTTTTTTATTTTTTATTTTAATTATAAGGAATAATTAATAATCATTTTAAAATTTATTTAAACTATTAATTTATAATCTTGAGATTTAAGTTTTCGTATTCAAATAAGAATCAGGAATTTATAGAGTATCGAGTGCTCACTTGTTTATTCAAAGAATGTAATTTTATCGACGCTCGAGGATGATAGCAAAAGAAAGTAAGTGAAAAAAAAATAAAAAATATAATAAAAAGAAAAAAAAATGTAGACGAAGAAAAAAAATTTTTATAGAATCGAAATTCCGAGAATGTGAAAGAATTTACTTTCTGTACTGAGAGAAGAGCGTCGAGTAGAACGAAATTAAATCTGCTCTATACAGTGGTGTAATCGAGCGTGAAAACCCTATCGGAAAAAGCTTGAATAGTTGGAAAAAAAATTATTATTTTTTTATATTTATATTTATTTGTTTATTTATTTTACCCTTTAAATAATTTATTAATACGAGGACTAAATTAAATTTTTAAATCCAATTTCTATACTTATACTTGTGTAAAGAATTTAATTAAAAATTATAATAAAAGCCTAATTAATGTTGAAGATAAAAAAAAAAAAAAAGTAATAAAGTAGAAAAGGCTAGAGGGCTTTTACGACTATTTATGTACGTAGAGATTTTTCTCAAAAGAGTTATATTACTAAGGAGTGATGGCAAAGCACATCAGAGTAGTAATTTCCATTGGGAATGCAGAAGTCCTTCCACTTTTCTACTACTATTACCGGAGCAGCAACTACAGCAACTACAGCAACACTACAACTACTCCTAACTCACTGTCGATTTACTTTCAAACGTGGCGTGAAAGGCAAATTAAATCCAATTGAACGAAACTCGATCGTTTGTACTCTCAAATGTACTAGGACGCAGAATGGAAAAAATGTCAAAAAATAAAATAAAAATAAATAGAAATAAAAAAAAAAAGGTTGGAAATTCCACGCTCTGGTGAACTGCCACCGGAACTTTTATTCGAATCACGCGAAGAACATTCGCCTGATTCGTGTGCTTGGTCAAGTGGATATATATTGAATTTTGTGTGGCTGCACTAGAATTTGCATAAAGTCCAAGAACTTGGGCTAGGTAATCTATTTATTTTTTATTTTTCAATTATTTTTTTTTGTTGTTTGTTTGTTTGTTCGTGCTGTTGCATATATAGTGAGTTGGCTTGCTCTGGTAACTGGTAACTAGTAACTAGAGATAGAGCTAGAGCTAGAGCTAGTGCAAGTGCAGTGTGTGCCTGAACAACAAAACCAACCAAACCCCATTGATCAACCCTGCTGTCGATTGTTTTGTACGCGTCAGCGAACGCTAATTGAAATCCCAACAAAGGCTTCTGTTGCGTTTACTTAACTTCATTACTATACATAGCAACGTTTTGTTTGTAATTATATTTCATTTTATTGCATTATATTATATACCTATTGATTATTATCACATTATCAGTATTGATGAAATATTTATTAATTTACAAAACCGGTCGATATATATCTCCGAATAATGTCAGTACATTTTTCTTTATTTTTATTAAATATATTACTTGAAGTAGTAAGTTATTTGTTTGGAAACCTCCAAAGTGAAAGTTATTTGATATTAATACAAGTATAGATATACTGGGAAAACCACGAAAGCTATTTTCAAACTTTGCTATGAATTTTCCATTCATGGTTATTGAAATTTGGTGGCTTCAAAATTAACCACGGATACGAGGCTCACTTTTATCAACGGGCCTACACTTTTGCGGTATGTTTAAACTCGTTTTTGGCTTCTCTACAACAATATTTAATTATCAACTACCAAAACTTATCATTTCAAATCAATATATATACACATAAAAATATAATATTTATATTAATAGACAAAGTTTATAGAGTATACAAACACGGAGCAACATATAAAAGGATTCAAGATTAATTAACTTTATAGTATAAATGTCAACACGATCCAAGCAAAATTAACGTCATGATAAATTGCTAAAATTTAGATCCTATCAACCCCAGTATAATGCGTCCACATTTAATATATATCTATCTATAATATATATATATATATAGTTGGTAAAGTCAACTGTATGCTGTACAGGGGATCCTTCGGGACAAAATTGGATTTGTAAGTTGGTTCGTGCCGGGACTTGGAGACTTGGACTCGACTATCACCATCATACCTCAAATATATATATATATATATATAATCTGTAGGTCGAAAGTAAAGACACAGTGTACAAATGAAAGAGTAGTGCAGTAGTGGTAAGAGTTGTATTAGATGTAGTAGTAGTAGTATGTACCCTTTAAACATGATCGTGTGTATGAGCTAGAGAGAGAGAAAGTTTCAACTTGCCCAATTGTTCAAACGTTCGGAAGCGATTGATCTTGCACAAACGGATATAAATTTACTGCCATTGTTATGGTAATTCTATCAAATAAAATCAATTCGTATTATTATTATAATTGTTATTATGAGTTTATTTTAATTATTGTGACAATTAACAGATTTAAATTAACAAAAGGATGGATTTTATATTATTATTTGTATTTGTTATTTTCAGTGAACCAAGTGGTGGCAGATCACTTGACGACTTGACTTTGGGATGAAGGGTATCGGGTTGGAAGGTACACGTGCAAACATATGGAGGGACTAGTTTAATTATACGCCAGTTGAGCGTGTCAACAAGCCGAGAGGACAAAATTCGACGGTTTGTAGACAGGACAGACGAGTGAGAGAGAGGATAACCAGTATACGGAAATTGATTTCCATCGGCTATACGATAAATGTCTATTTTGAGGAGGAGAGTGTATACTCGGACAATATACCCAATATCTATCCGAGTACCCGATAAATAGGATCAATGTCAATCAAATATAAATTATAATTTATAATAATTTTATAAAATAAATAAATAATTAAAATAAAAGTGTATAATGATTGTAAACGCGTGAATTAAAAGGTTTAAATTTATTCAAAGTCAGTGAGATTAATGGATTCTCATCAGAGACGTTAACAAGGTCACATCCTTCAACCCCCATCAGCTATCTTACACTTCTCTGCTACTCTTCTAAAGCCTGAGATAAATTAATGGCACTTGGATCCTATCAAGAACGACAAGTCAACCCTTTGTGAATCTCTTGAGCATTAAATTACAATCGTAATAATGTCTATTTTGTATCTGATGTCCCTTGAGATTAACAATAATTAACTCTATATATTTATCATTTTTTTTTACTAATATAATTTATCAACCAGCTAATTATCCGAAAAAAAAAATTAATAATAATCTTATTTAATAAATAATTTTTTTTTTCGTAAATTTAATTTTAAACTGTTTAATTATCTCTTCTACCTTTAAAATAGAATAATTAAATATTGTATTTAGTAAAATAAAATCAAAAGTTTTATTCGCTTTGACATTCCGATGGTAGATCCTCGAGTCGTCGTGAAAGCTCCGAATGACTCTCACTCTCTCATTCTCTCCCGCTCATTCACTCTTACTCACTCCATGTTCTGTCACGGGATTTGCCACCCCAATAAAAGGATTAAACGGACGAGGGTTAATCCTATTGGAAGGACCATTCTCACACTTCCATACCGTAACTGCATACCATCTATACCAATCCTCGTTTCATCCCCTTACTTCCTTCTAGTTCTCTCTCTCCTCGTACGATACAGTATTATTCAGTCTACTTTTCCTTTCATTTATTCGTCGAAAATAACTACAAACAAAAA
This sequence comes from Microplitis mediator, assembly GCF_029852145.1. NCBI lineage: Eukaryota > Metazoa > Arthropoda > Insecta > Hymenoptera > Braconidae > Microplitis > Microplitis mediator. The sequence continues at coordinate 202,912 of NC_079976.1, read as the reverse complement.
AAAATATATAAAACTCTAACTAGTTTCGCTAAATCGATAAAATTTATTTTATTTAATAAATGATGTATATATATATATATACATTTTGTGTTATGCCTAAAGCAAGAGTAACTCTGTAACACAAAAGTTGATGACAAAATTTGTCTCACTTCTTCGTTTGTAAACAGTTGAGCCTTGATATCCTAGAAAGTTTAATTTATTTTCTCAAATATTGTACAATATTTATGTATATATATACATATATCTCCCTCGAAATCTCTACCAAAACTTGTCCATTTAAATTCTCAGTATTTTAGTTTCGTCCTCAAGTAAACATTTCTCGAACCGCCAATGAAAAACTTAAATTATTTATATTTGCTTAGTAAAAAATATTAACAAATGTAATTAAAACTTTAATGCTAAATAAAAAAAAAAAGAAATAGATTTTTATCGACGAATCGTTAATCGATCGAGCTCACGATGAATGATAAACCATCATAGTAAATAAAATCCAAAAACCAGATAACCTATCCTTTTAAATTTATCACATCCTTTTTTTTATACAACTCCATTGATCCCAATACCATATTTTTTGTTTTTGTTTTTTATTTATCATTTATTTATCATTAAACATTTGACATGTAAATCCTGATTGATAGTTACTTTTATAACTGTTACGCTATTTATCACCTCCTACCCTCTGTCCCTCTGATCAATACCAACAATTAATAACTTTTCAATTTTTTGAAAATTGTTCCCAAACCTGCGGGCCATTAGAACAATAGAGTTTTACAATCCTTTTAACCACAATATATTTTTGTTTTAAAGTTTTAATAACTTTTAAACTACAAATAAATAACAATAACCATTTAATTGAAATATAATGAGAATAGTTTTACTTAAAAGACTATATTTTACAGATAATTTAACGAAAATTCATAAAGTTTTGGTGCAGTGAGGTTTGTGTATAATAAATAGTAATAACAATTAGCCGAACGGGTCGATCTTATGAAAATGCATGGCCGCGAAACACTTTGGTCGGTTTTGGGATAATCGGGGACGTGAGGATAAATACCGAGTACGAATAGAAGAGAAATGGCTAGAGAAGTAAGAGGAAGCTTTCCAAGAAGAATAACGTTCTATATGTATATATATATAAATGGACATAAATTTCTCGAGAGGGCCTTCTAGGGAATAATACTATATATAGACACGGATAACGACCACTAGTAGTACAACTACAGCAATGGGATACGTCTACAAAACTAGCATGGATTACTGCTGTGGGTGTTGGACATTACAATTCACGTAAATATCTTTGTGTTAATGTTTTTAATGACCAACACCATGAGAAAAAACAAAAATAAATAAATTAATTAGTAAATAAAAATGAGATTGTCAAAAATATAACTAAGTGCAAGTGCATTTATTATTATGTAAACATCGAGGCAAAATAAGGCAGACTCACTGACCAGGAAAACATTTAAAGAGTGACAGGAGGAGACGGAACAAATGCGCCGGAAACGTCAGAGATGCGCAAACCGAGACTTGTTTTTCCAACCACTTGTTATTTCTCTTGGACGTTTTATTGTTTTATTTCATTTAGTTGTTTGTGTTTTTATTTATTTCGTAACTCTATCATGTTCTTTGTGCGTCATTATAGGCGGAAAAAAATACTTATTTTTTATTTTCATTTAAAAGTTATAATACGAGTTATTTATAAATAAATATATTAAATAACAATAAATCAATAGTATTTATTGTAGGATAGGTAAGATAAATTAAAAAAAAGAAAAAAAAAAAAAAAGTAAAATTATAAAGGGGGTAGTATTTATTATAAGAGATTTTTCTCACGCACGTCTGGAGCCCTTGCTCACCTGGGGGGAGTTGATGTCTGACTTATGGGTACCATTACTCGTAGACCGCATCGTCAGGAAACACGAAAGAGAATGAGTGAGTGAACGAGCCAACGTAAAAGAGCAAGAGAACTCGGTAGAAAGAGTAAGATAGAATGATGAGGTCGTGCAAGTGTCAGAAGAGAAAGAGAAAGAGAAAGAGAAAGAGAAAGAGAAAGCTCATTTGTTAAACTTAAAATTGATCTTCTCAGTCTCGTACACGGCTCCTGCTCCTGCTCCTGCTACTACTACTACCACTACTATTACTACCTCTACTCGTTCTTGACTAATGACGTTCCACGAGACGTGTAAGTCCTTAATAACAGTCACGTTCAAGTTACTACAGTTAACAATGTACCTTAAAATTCATTTTATCATTTACAATTATTATTGTTGTTATTATTTAAAAAGACATTGTTTTTTTTTCCGTTATTTTATTTTTAACAAGTTATCAATCAATCAAAATAATTGATGAATTTAAATATCAATATTAAGATTAAATATTTAATTTTTGGAATAAATATATTTAAATATTTGAATAAATTTTATTTAGCCAAAGATTTATTATCAATGTAAATAAATACTTGTTCAGCAGCAGCAAAAGAAATAATAATAAAATTATTTAAGATGGATGTTTTCAATCATCAATATTAATTACTTGAGTTTTTCCGTCCGCAGAAATTAAAAAAGTTCTTTTAAGCAAACAAATCAACGTAAGTCGATGGAAGTCGATAACAAAGGCGGTCTATCATCTAGGCAAGCTAAGGAATACGTAAGACGATTCAAAAAGAATGAAAAAAGATAACGAGCTATGAAAGGAAATTTTGATCAAGTCAACGCTCTAATGCTTTGTTAAACCAAAAGTTAAATTCTGATTTCTCTTCAATTTGTCACAACAAAGTCCACTGATTTATATACATATTTATTTGATCTTCAAAGCCCTTAAATTTAAAACTTTATTCTCTTTGTAATGAATTTTCCAACGATAATTATTTTGCTTTATTTGTTGCCTCAATTTTATTAAACTAATTATGTCAATTAATTTTTTTATGAATACTGAGTAAATTTGTAGGTTTATATTATAAAATTAACGCGTCCATCTAATAAAAAAGTTTTAATTAATATTTAATGTTTGGGCAGAAAGTGAATGATTAATAGCCGGTGAATCGACAATGTATGAATAAATAATAATCCTATTAGAGTAAATTATTGAACGAATATTGAATGTTTCAATGAACTAGCTTCAAAAGTATGTCATAAAGGTACAGAGGGACTGAAATTTTGAATTATTGAGAATCCAAAGAGAGGATTTCGTAAGTTAATAGTTAGTAGTATTAGTAAATTATTCTATTAAGAAGATTATAATTAGGTACCAACTTTAAATTTAATAATTTAAAAAAATTTGATAATTTTGGTGGTAATGACAGCTTTAAAATAGCCGAACGTGTACAATGAAAATAAATAAAAGTTTTATGAAAATAAAATTTTATAATTCAGCAAGTAATGGAGGAACAATTGAAATAATTTAGCGAGTTTGTAGGTGACGAATGAGTGTTTCCGGTGGCTTAGTTGTTGGTATCCTCGGTTAGTTCGCACTGGGAACTCGGTGAGAGGCATCTCCATGAAAATTTGGGCATGGTCCAAGACTCTTGTTCTCAACTAAGATACCTAACTGTATTCGAGTGAGATAGATAGTTATCCTACACATTATAGCACTTAGTAAAGCTCCAGCACTAATTGTATTAATGCCCGGTTGGTTTGTCTGTGGATCAAGAAGATTTTAGCTATCTCTTTTCCTCTCATTCTCGGCTGTTTGCCTCCTGACTAAATTATTTTCTTTCTCTAATACTCATCTACTACTTATACTCACTCCAAAGTAACGTACATTTTATCACTGAGAGCCCAAGTCGTGTACAACGCCAAATCTATTATGCCTCGGAGATCTACCAGAGAGTGAGAGCATGGAAGCGCTCCATTAGAAATCTGCTGAAAGCAATTATGCTGAATCTGGCAAGAAACGAGCACCAAAACTACCACCACCATCATTTCACTCCATGTCTGTTCACTTTTCTGTTTTACTTTCGTATATTTTTTATTATATATCTATATTTTCTTAATCTTACAGAATTCGATCTCTGATTCTGACTTGGAAAAGACTTACGCGAAATTACAAGGGAGATCCAATTTGCAGACGTTCTACTTTTATCTTTTTTTTTTATTTATTTTTTTTTTCATGCTCTTATTTTGTCATTCTAATTTAACTCATAGCAATATTCTGCGCAAAATATTCGTCGCGAATTAAATATTTTATTGTAATATTTTTTTTTTTTTCTGGAAATAACAATTTTCCATATGAAACTTTATAAACTTTTTTTTTATTTTGTTGATATTTGTCTCTCAAAATAATTAATAACATCTACTGTACAACAAAGTTAGGTGCACTGTTTCGACAGCATATCAAACTTACAAGCACCGTTGAAACATCCAACAAAAACTTGGTTCAACAATCAGCCACATCAAATGCAATACACACCTGAAATAAATCCATAACCATTTGGCTCCATCCTTGTTATTGAAAATTTAAAACACTTTCCTTTTAGTATTCTGAAATTATAATATTTTCGGTTTATTGACAATAACACCATATTTAGTATATCATCGTATCATCAACGAGGATGTCAATCTCGAAAAATCAACCCTAGGGGAATAAGAAAAAATCCAACATAATAAAAAAAAAAATAAAAAATAAAAATAAAATAAAATAATCCAGTGGCGGAAGTGAGGGTAGCGTCAGTTCGTCGACATCTTAGCGGAACATTATAGCCATCTATCACCTTTCGGAGCATATCGTATAATATCCTGGTGAGATCCCTCCGGTGGTGGTATAGTATACAAACGGTCTGCAGAAATAGTAGTAGTAGGAGTAGCAGTAGTAGTAGTAGTAGTAGGAGAATGGGGTGGAATTGAGAGTGAGTAAGGGTGGTATGGGTATGGGTATGAGAATGGGAATGGGAATGGGAATGGGTCTAGAGATTCTGAGAGAAGATGGTGAGAGTGAGAGAGTGAGAGGAAAAGAGAAAATAGTTGAATGTATATATATGGAGAAAACGTTGCCAGCCAGGGGTGGCATAAATCTGCTGAGGGCTCCCCAGGGTATTTCCCTTCTTTTCTATCTTTCTTCCTTTACACTCTCTTTACATTCTCTCGTAGTATTTCTATCTTTCTCATGTTTTACTGGTATACTAATAATAGTAGTAGTAGTGAGGGTGTTTGTGGGTGTGTGTGTGTGTGTGTGTGTGTGTGTGTTGGGGGCTTGCCCAAGCCAGAAAGCAGACGCGAGATGAATCTTGAGGTTCAATTCCCGCCCGGTTTATCCAACGCCCGAAGGTGCGAGACCGCATGAAAGAGCAAGAAGTCTTTTCTATATTACTCCAGGCAATTACATATCGACTATATATTGATCCTACTTGATCCTCTCGTTCTTAGATCTCTCTCCCTTTTACTGCTGCTACTGGTAGTTTTGCTTTTGCTTCTGGTTCTGGTTCTGATTCTGGTTCTGTTTGTGGTTCTGGTTCTGGCTCTGGTGATACTGCTACAGAACACCACAGATATTTTCATCCACGCCTTTCAACATATTACCACTTCAATATTAGTAAATATCGGGGCTTTTCCTTTTATTACTTACTCGTACCTCTATTTTCGTAATCTTATTTTTTAATCATTTTTATGCGTCACTGGAGTTTATTTTTTATTTATTATTCCAGCAGTATATACAGATTTTTATTTTTTAAATAAAATGAGAAAAAAAAAATATAAAAGAAGCGTGGATATATATGAGGTAGTATTATTCTTGTGGATATTTATGCGATAGTCCCCACATTCTCCCGTTATTTCATTCGAAATTCTTACGAATGTTCCATAGGATGCTCCCTTAAGACCTTGTGTTTATATCCATTGGAGGTTATAGACGACGAGAAAACCATGAAAGCTCATGGGACTTTGATAGTATCGTCTTGTGTGTCACTTCGAAAAATATTATTATTTTTCTTACCTATTTACAATAAATTCTCATCTTTTTTAAAACTCACATATTTTTTTTTTTTTTTTTTTTTTTTTTTATTCAACGGGAGTCATTCATATTTTTCGTCTGATTATTATTGTCAATTTTATTATCACAAAATCAGTTTTAAATTTATCAATTTCCAACGAGATTACCAAAATAGATTGAGCTTAAAAAATAAAAAAAGAAATAATAGAAAATAAAGTAATAGGGCAACCGGAAAATTTAATCTCGGATTAATTGCCATTGATCCTTTTTTACGATACCAATTATTCTAACTTTTTTTTTTTTTTAATTAGTGTGTCATATAAATTAGATAATTCGATTGCTATTAATTTATCACTTAGTTTATTTAAACTCATTCTGTATTTATTGAAAATAAGTAAGTCAGTTAAAAATTAAATTTAATGTTAGTTACAGACTTATAATTTAAGCGACAGAGGAACAAAGTTTTAAAAAAAAAAAGTTTTTGAACTGAAAGATGCACACAAGTAGCATCCTAAGTATAATAGTGAGTGGTGGTAGTAGTGACAGACGACTTAGCTTTTGCCACGCTCGGGAATCTAATTCCCAAGTTTGAAACCCTGCTACTCAGTACTCATCGGCGGCAGCGGTGGGTAGAGTGTACAGTGGGTAGAGTGGGTAGAGTGGGTAGAGTGGGTAGAGTGTGTTCACGACGACCGGATGACACGCGCGACACCCGTTTATAATAATAATAGAAGTCGAGCAGCATAGTTTTGAATGGGTTTTCACCAGCTCAGGAAGACAAGATTGTCCGTTTTAAGGAATGACATTCGGAAATGACACGTCACTTGCCATCTTCTTTTCATTCTTCTCCTTACTATCATTATTTACTTTTTATCTCAATACTTAATCGAAATATTTCATAAAGTCTTATACATAGAAAATAAAAAATAACTTTATCATTAAAATTGACGATTACCGATTCTTCAACAGGAAATTTATATAAATTATGATAATAATAAAATGAAAAATCTGGGCATCGGTTGGCCCTGCGGGCCAGCCCCAAAACTTGCCGCTATTTTCGAGCTCCTTGAGCCGTTTTTTACCATTTTTTCTCCAACGATATCTCTCAAACGAATTGATCGATTAAGACAGTTAAGATGGCAATCGACGCGTTTTATCGAGTTCTAAAGCTGATCAGATTTTGGAATTAATTCATCTAGTCGTTTTTGAGATATTTCAAAAAAAAAAAACTAAAAAAAAAAAATTTTTTTGAATTCTTTCGACAACGGTTTTTCTTGAACGAATGAACCGATTTTGATGGTTGAGGTGGCATTCGGCGTGGTTTATGAAGTTTAAGAGCCGATTAGATTTTGGAATCAATCCATTGAGCACATTACAAGTTATCCAAGAAAAACATTTTTGAAAAAATTTTATTTTTGGAATATCTCCGAACGCACCCTACCGATCAACTTGAATTTTTTACAGCTTTTAGATATTAACAAGCCGCGTAAAATGCCACCTTGACGATCAAAATTGATTCATCCGTTTAAAAGTTACAAATATTTACATACGTACACACACACACACATACACTCGGACATGATCTTGAAATTAGTCAGAATATCTTTCTAGAACCTCAAAACCTCAAGATCTGATAGAAATTCGATTTTTGAAAATCGGACCGAAACCAATAACTTGCCGAATTTTCGAAAATTTTCAATTTTCTTAGTGGGAAGTTAAAAATAAATTGTTAAAAGATTTAATCGTCTTTCTTTTGAAGATATACAACACAAAGGATTTCGGTGGTGGATTTAAAGTAATAAAAATAAAAAAAAAACGTTTTTACTCTCATCACGAGGTACTCGAGCCACTCGAAACGCTCGTAAAATTGCAACTCAGTCAGAAGAGTGAGGATTGAAATCTACGAATGACGATGTCTAATTTGGTAAGTGCAGATACGAAAACCAAGACTACGACTGCAATGATGCCAGTGATAAACTTTAGCTTTGTAAATGTTTTTTTTTTATTTTTTCTCAAAGTTTTGTTTAATAGCTTCTAATAATAATATTTCTTCTTTTTTTAATTTAAATTTATAAATAATTAATTATTATTCAGTAATTTAATTTTTAAACTTTAATACCAATAATAATAATCATGATAAATTTATATAAGATTTAGTAAAGTTTAAAAGCCGCAGCGTAGAGAAGCGTTGCGAATAGTCACGGTGCATTTCCTGGCCATTGCAGAAAATTGACTTCAAGACTATATATTATCTTTTTACTCTTAGATATACTATTTTTTTTTCGCTGCTATATTTCATCACTGCTACACCATCTAGTGTGTCAATAGTCGATCGTTGCCACATTTTATTATCGTTTTTCTGTACGATTCAGTGGATCAGAACCGTGTCTCGAAATTGAGAAAAGTACATTACATAGATATATTTTTGTTATTTTTAACTTTTATAAAAAAAATGAAATCAATAACTTCATAATTTTAATTTTCGTATGATAAAAAATACATTAACCCGTAATATATTTTCATTAAAAATTTAATATTAATAATAATAATAATAATAATAATAATAATAATAATAATTTTGGATACTCACTCAATCGTGAAAGCTTGAAAGCATCAGCAGTATTGATTACATCAACGTAAGCTTGAAGATCAAAGCGACGAGTCGTATTATTCTGATTGTGAATAGCTATTGCGTATTTAAATGCAGACTGCACTTCATCAGTCCCCTGTTCAAATATTGCTCCTGAAAAAATATAAAATTCATTTTTTTTAAATTTTTTATTATTTCCACTTGATATAAAATAAGTTAATTAAAATAACAAGTTGATAATGGGGTATTATTGTCGAGAGTCACGAGTTAATTGAGTCAAGTTAACTTTCATGTACGTTTCTATTCATAGACATCAGATTTTGAACCCAGCTATTATCTGACATCAATAGTCATTGATTTAGCATTGCAATTAGCAATTAACTACTTGCGCTTTAATCTTGACTTAACATTTATAATACCGACAACTATAAATTATGTTACAATAATTGATAATAATTTTTATTTAGAAACTCCTTTATAGTTTCTATATAAAGAGTAATGTAAAATAATGAAATAATTGATTAGTCAAAAGACGTAAATTTAATAGGCATAGTTATATGAAGGAAATGATGATAGATTGTCTTTGTGTAATTTATTTGTAGCAGGTTGAGCAGGTTGAGCAGGTTGAACAGGTTGAACAGGTTGGGCATTTTCGTTTGAGAGATGATCATTGTATAATATTGAATAACCAAGTCGTTCGGGTGCTCTTGGCTTTGAACTCACCAGCTCTGTAAAGTGCTTATGAGACCGAGATACCCGAGAGAAACAGAATACGGATAGGAGTTGAGAGTAGAGTTGATGCGAAAGGACCCAGACTAAGAGGAACAGCGAACAAGAAAGAGGATGAAATTCTCTCGGCTGCTCCTCATCTACCTGTAGACGACGGTTCATTAGAAAATATCAGTTTACATTGTCATATTTCGCCTTTTATTTCATACCGTATCAAAGACTTTTAGTAATTTTTTTTTTTTTTTTCTAAATATTATCTATTATATAACTTTTATAAAAGAAATTATATTTCACAATACCGCACAGAGTTATAATTAATATTAAACATTGTTCCTTTGTCAACTGTTATTAATTTCAAATTTACCATCGATGTAATTAATTTCAGAGGAATATTTATTAAATTTTTAACGAGTTAAGTGATGGAAAAAAAAAAAAAAAAAAACTTTTTTTTTTTCACGATGCAGTGAGTTTGGTGAGAACACAAGCTGTCCAAACATATAATCTCGATTGCAGATTTTTAACCGAAACGCAATTACACGGCCATCGAAAGTTCGATTGTAAGGTACACTGTGCGCAATTTGCTAGTGCTAGTATACACTAGTACACTATGTTCACTCATGCTACTCGTTATATTCGGTTTCGGTTTCGACATTCTTCCGGTGGATGAAACGTAGTTACTGTCAATTCGTACCCGGAATTGATGCTTTTTATTCAGTTATTTTTTTTTTTACATTTTCTTTTTATTTATTTACCCTTTTTTGTATGCATTTTTATTATATATTTTTTTTTTTTGTTTCAGTTCTGTTAGTAACAACTCGCCAATCATCGGTCTTGATATCGACTTCCCTTTGTTTTATCAACTGCTTTTCACTTATTGACAAAAAAAAAAAAAAAAAAGAGAATAAATAGAAAAATGCACTATTCATGCGTTTTTAAAAACAATGTACAATTTACGGTTTAAAAAAAAATATAAGAAAAAAAGTTTGATGAAATCAATGAGGTTTTAAAGAATTATTTATTTTTAAAATAAATTTGTCACGGCATTTTTACCAATTATTAAAAAATCTGTCAATAAATAAAAATTTTTTAAACAATAGAAGGTATTGTAGCAGCTCTGATGGGCTAGACTAAAACCAATATTTGATCATTCAAAACCCATGACCAATAACTTTAAAACTCTTGATGTATCGTCAGCTGACGAACGTCAATTTTACAATTCGAGCAATTGCATACAGCTCTTTTTGCATTCTCTCTCGATATTCCCGCAATCTTCGTAGCAATCCATCGCAAAATTGTGACTCTACCTCCGGTAAGCTTTGAAAGAAATTGCCCTCGCAATTGTATAATAACAAAAAAATATAAATTTTTGATATCGGAAATCAATTTTTAACATAAAAAGCATTACTATGATATATATCATAAAAACAATTGATTCGGTATTTGGTAGCTCTTGATGACAATAATTATTGAAGGTTACTTTTGATTATTGGTTGATGTTTATATTCGTGAGCTGATGATTGAAGAAACACAAGAAGAGTATAGATGAGTATAGATGAACATGAATAGAAGCGAATGAAAGGTCGGAAAGGGAAGGAAAGGTAGTAAAGGTTTGGGAGGACTGTAGAAGAGACGAATTAGAGAGGAGACGACCGGGTGTACTCGATCGGACTAATTCCGTAGTGGAAGAGCCTACAAAGAGGATGAAGACCATTGGTTCAAGAACAAAGACCCCGAACAAAGTGATACAAGATTCACCAGATGCAAGAGAATAGAATGTCTCCCCTGTTTGTACAACAAAAAATACCCACCTTGTTATTTTTTATCCTACTCCTCTACTTTTTTGTTTTTTCCTTTTTTTCGTCCACTTTTTTATGCACTCCAGCCAGTTTAATATTGCACTGGTTTGACAAAGAGACTAATCATGCATTATCAAGTGCTGATGAGTCGATGAACCTTATCGTTTTTTTTTTTTTTTCTTTTTTTTTGCAACATCGATGATTGTTGAAAATTACTTAATTAAAAATTAACAATTGAATAGGTTTTCAGAAAGTTGTTGCTAAATTAAGTGGCAGATTTTTTTTTTTTTTATTTTCTATTTCAATGTTGATTAAAAATAAATTTGTTGCGCTAATTTTTTAATCAACGTTAACAGAAAAATGTTAAACAAAAAAGGAAAATAAAAAAAAAAAAAAAAGAGACAGAAATCGATGTAAACGTGGAGAGTCTGGATGGACTTTGTGTGTGTGTTGAAGGGTTGGTAGCAGAGGATTTAAGTGGGGGATGTTGGGCACCAATCAATAGAGACGCGGCGGCGCGCCACCTGTCAACGGTTACGAGATAAACACCACTCGGTACGTTTACTTCGTACATGGGTATTTGCACTTGCACGTGCATTCACCAGCGTGATTACAAAATCAAGATCTCATGAAATTTACGTTTATTTGAACCACCCAAAATACATATAATTTATTTAACAAACATTTTTTTTTCTGCTCGACAATTAATTTTATTTTATTTTTTAATATTTCAGTAAAGCCACGAAAGTCAAATGTGATGAGTTGTTACCCAAGGAAGATTAACTATGTAACGGATGAATGAAACTATCAATCTTTTTCACGATGAAAATTTAACAACCAGTATACGAATAAACCATACAAAGCTCTGTTGTTCCTATGTTTTAATTGATAGAATTTAATTTAATTGTTCTGTTGATTGGGCAATTTATTTTATTTTATAATAATAATTATAATAGCCATTAATTTCACTGAAAAATTAACAATAGTAAGTCTTGTTTGTGTTGATAAGAAAGGGGTTTAAAAAGTGGGGGGAAAAGAAATTGTAAAATAAAATAAAATCAAGGATGAAGAACTTAAAGTTTATGGAGCATTTGTTGAACAACCACCACTACCACCACCGGCACCATCAGCAGCAGCACCCTAAAGAATTTCAAACCCACTCCATCTTTCCTCGCCAACTTTCTATATCCAGATGCCGGATTAAAACTGCGAAAAGCCGCCGTTCGAATAATCGAGCCGTTTTTTTTTCTTCACTCTCAGCTTTCTTAAAAACTCCGTCATGTTTGAGAGGTTATGAGAAGAAAATGTTCAAGTGCAACGAAGAGAAAAAGATCTTTGAGCTTTTTTTCTTTAAAATTTTTTTTTTCCCCCTATCCCTCGCTCATTTTATTTCATTATTTCTTTTTTTTTATATTTTTTACTTTAACTTGAGATTCTTGGACGAATTATTGAACCGTCTGACCTCATCTCTTTACTTCCTACCATTTTCTTATAACTTTTATTTTTAATACTCTTAAACCACTCCCCCGCGAATTGCATCCTTATTTTAACATTCAAGTGACTTAATAATAAGTTTTATATTTTAAATTAATTGGATATAATAATATTTTTATTTTTAAATTACACTAGACCATTTAAATGTTATTTAATAAATAAAAATCTAAATTTTCATTTAATTTAAAAGAATTTATGTGTTAAAAAAATTTTTATTCATGAAAAATAAATCAGATAAAATAAAAATATATTTAAAAAATATAGAGAGGTAATATTGCAAAGTGCGAGACACTATCAATGACGATTCTTGTCTCGTAATGTCGCGGATCGGAAATAGACGGAAATTATAATGTTGGCACAAATCGATGTGAGATTGGATCTAAAATGTCTGCGCGTTGATGTTGTTGTTATTATTATTATTATTATTATATCATCCATGTATTTTCCAATATATACTCTCATTCTTTTTGTATTATTCGTTGAAATGTACAAGATTTACTGAAGATACCGATCGATTTATCTATATAACAATACGAGAAGGACTACAAGATAAAAATCAAAGCTCAGCCTCTTCGTTTATACACAATAATAAAATAGATAAAACAGCGATCGCGTTCAAGATATACACAAAGAACTATGGTTATTGCATTTGGATACGTCTTTCCATCAATTTTAATAATAATATTCTTAAATAAACATTCTACGCTGTATTTTCAAAGATATATCTTCCAAAAATAAAAAACTTTATATACGTTTCAAATCAATTTTATTTTTATTTGTTTTATTTTATTTTTTTCAACCATCATAAAAAAAAATATATATATATATATTTATATTTACATTCCATTCCGATTTATGTTTTCTTTTAGTGTCGCTGATATAAAATAAAATAAAAACTACGAGCTTACCGGTATCAAATATATTATTTTAAAATTTATTTTGCATTAAAAAGGGTATGAAATGTTAATACTATTTTCTATAGTCATATATAGAGGATATATGTATGTGTATGTATATATAGTAGGTAATATTGGGAAGGTGAATTGGGAAGTGATTCAAAACATCCTCGAACGTTCCGTTTATTCGACCAGCTAAATGTACTACTACCAACTGAAGCTTTAGTACAAGAATTGCTTGCAAGAATGAAATAGATTTAGTGTGTATATACATCCATATATATGATATTGAGAGAATAAGCGCGGGCGAATAGGTAGGTTGGTTTTGGTGCTGAGTGTATGTGTAGAGTTTGTTGGCGGAGAAACGAAGAAAGCGAGTATTGTTGCGGTGGGTATTGTCGAGACAACAATAGAAAATAGTGATATAGACACTACTGGTACACACGTATTTACTCAGTACTGTTCGCGGTCCACGAAATACCTACAGCATAAAACATATTTAGTGGCTATAAGTTGGAAATAAATATTTATTTCCCATGTCCTTATGTCTTCCTCCCTTCTCTCTCTCTCTCTATATATATATATATATATATAAACTCCATTCCTCCCAGTCTTTTTTTCGACTATATATTTCTACTTGGCTTCTTTTTATTTTACATTTCTTTGCTTTTATTTTTATTTTTTTGTTACTTGCGGTACCTTTCTCGTTTACATTTACTGCAGAAACGTACAGACAGTACTTTTATATTTGTAAGCACGTCGAATATGTCATGGGTTATTTCTTTGTACGGTACTTTATTGTCGAATCACGTGGAAAAGATGAAAGTACTTGATGACAACGTCTTTATTTGTATAAATTTATAGATTTTTTTTTTTTTTTTATTGTTTGTTTTTCAACATTTATATTGTTTGAGTTTAATAATATTTTTTAATTTATTATTACTAAAGAAATAAAAAATTTTTAGTAAACATAAATAGTTGTTTGAAGTTGAGTTAATTATTAAACTTGTTATTACCAGCATTTTCATTAACATTACTTACAATACAATTTCAGCAGTGTTTCAAAGCTAGAGGCTTGTTGTTTGATGTGTCACAGTAGTAAATGCAACTTTTATCTCAAAGTATCTTTCTCTTTTAAGTACCACCCGCTTTTACGTTAAACTTAAACTTTCTTATCCTATAAAAATATTAAAAATTCAACTGACAATGAAAAAGTATTAATTCTCATTTTTTCATGACTTGCTGGTGATAATGATAAATGTAACGATTGAAATTTTATTATAAAATGTCCACGAGATAATATAAATTTTTTTGAGTTCTCAATATTATTATCGACTTAGTTGCCAAGAGTTTCGCGAGACTGAAGAAAACGACGAGTTTATCGACGATATTCCTCTAGATTGTTTGAAAGTTTAATGATAGTACACCCATTGTCATTGTTGAAGTAATAATAGTAATAGTAATAGTAATAGTAATAGTTTAAGTAGTGGTGGTAGGCATGATAGCAATGCTAGTGGTAGTAAACCATTTTGTGTAAAGTTAATACCAAGGGCTTTATTCGAATCTTATTTAACATTAAACTTTATAGTATAATTACACTTTGATTGATTAATCTTGTGATTTTATATTTAATTTATGTAATTGATTTTAAAAGTTATACTCATTTTACTTTGACACCATTTCAATAAACTTTTGTAATTATATTCTTGTTAAAGTCTCTCGAGTATTATTATTATTATTTTTATTTTTACCAAAAAAAAAAAAAATTGAAAAACGTTTTAAAGGTCATGTATCGCTGCACTCTGTGTTATTAATTAAAAGCCAATTGTGGCTTTAATTTTATATTTTTATTATACAAAACTGTAAATAAATGTTCAAACCGATGAAAAACCAATACCGCGTGCTACGGATCTAATGAAATTACTTTCACATCCTTTGCTACTCGATATATACGATAATTTCTTCTCGTTTTCAATACTCGTGGCAAATAGAATTTTTAACCATGTAAAATAATACCTAATGAAAAAATTAAAAAAAATTTAATGAAAAATACCGAGGATTATTTTATTATCAATTTTTTTTATTCAAACTTCCGAGTTAACTCGCTCTCTTTTCGATTCAGTTCAGTGGACTGAACAAATATTCGTAAAATGCAATAATTCTCTCTTGAACATCCGTCTATTAGCTTTGTTTCAAACACTAAAATTTCATAAAATTTTCTATCCTCCAATATCCGGCTGTTCATTAAACAATCCAAGTTTTTTTTTTCCCTCCAAGCTATTAAAAGTTAATTTTTTTTTTTATTTTCTTTTAAATTGGATTTTTGGGTAAATAAAAAACTTATAATAACATTTATAAATAAATTTCTTACATAAGTTTGTCGACAAATAAATCAGCGAGTTATAAAAAAAATAAAATTAAATGAAAGAAGAAAAGCATAGGTAATCTGTGTGTTTTGAGACGCTTGCTAGCAATATACTGAGTAAGTAAAAGTCTGCCAAAGTAGGAGGGTCCTAATAAACGTAAGAGGAAAGCTGGCTTAAAAGCTCTTCGAATAACCGAGAACTCGTCTTTTATAGAAAAAGAGAAAAAAAAAAATTAATAATAATAATAAAGAAAGAAAGAGTGAGCGAGTGAGTGAGTGAGAAAACAAAAGAATTTTACGCCAACACCATCGACTAAAGCCCAGTCTGAGCTGACCCAAATTTACGATCCATTAAAAATAATCGTACCAATGTCTTCATTGTTTAATTTCTTCAGTAATAATAAAAAAAAAAATTAATAAATTATCTACGAGTCTCATTAAATTATTAACAGTACATTTAATTCTTTATAAATGCATTCAAGTACATTAGTTTCAACTTTGTTGACTAACTTTAAATTTAAATATTAAAATAATTAATTGCTGATTTTATATAAATTTAAATATATTAATATTAAAAATAAAAATTAAAAATTATAAACATCGTCCCGTATCGGAAAGATAGATCCGTTCTGGCAAGTCAGTGGGGATAAAATTCATAATCCCGGGTGTTATAATGTTTGCCAAGAGATTGAGGCAAAAGGGGTGATGTTGCAATAAGGATGAGGACGAGAATGAGAATGACGATGAGGAAAAGACTACCGGTGAGTATGCATAAAGTGTTGAGAGCCTATGTTTTTTAGAGAGAGAAGTAAAATGATGAAGAGGGAGATAAATATCAAGAGAGATGATAAAGTAGAAAATAAAAAGAGATAAGTTTTTTTTTGTGTTTTATTTATTTTTTTTTTATTTTGCTGCAGGGAGAAAAATTTATATAAAGTAAAAAGTATATATATATATATGTATGTACTTCTCTAGGGAATATGAGGTTTTAATGGATTGACCGACTAGAGAGAGGATACTAACGCAGTCAAACTTGTTTTGCGTACATCAACACCTGTGTTCAACCCTCATGAGTTCTTTTCCCCTGACGCTTTGGTGAAACAGATTTTGTTTGTGTCTATTTTGTTTTTTATTTTATTTATTTATTTTATTTTTTTTTTTGTTTTTTTATACATGTATGTATCCTAAAGTTAACCAGAGAGCGGAGATTATTTTTACCATCTACTCTACACACTATTTTTTTAAATTTAGACTAATTAAAAATATCCACATGAAAAAAGATTATAAAAATAAGGATTAACATTTATGTCTCTATTTTTATTGAGAGACGAAAAAAAAAATTAGTATTACATCATTAAAAAAACCAACTATCTCGATCCATTAAATACCACAAAATTGTAAATAGCAAATGATTGAATTTAGAAATTAAGCAAAAAAAAGTTTTTTAATAAAAAAAAAATTTGATGCCTCGAAGTCTTTCAGCGCTATTCAACTTATCCATCGAGAGTGATAGTATTGAGAGTCTTTGTGGTGGTTTTTCAACAACACGAAAAAGCCATTCTTTCATAAAGAACCAGACCAAAAGTCTGAGAATAGAGCCCGCATTCGAGAACATCAGTATTTTATATTACTCTCTCTCTTTCTCAATTCCTCACTCACTCTTTTCTAAAAGATAAAGATAGTAATCCCTTGTTCCTTCACCCTCTTGACTCGTCCTAAGGGCGGAAGAGCCGAGCTAGTCAAAATAACAAGAAAAAAAAAACCTAAAATAAAATAACTGAAAGTGAGATGGAAAATTTATATTCGATGATGATATTCTTTCTTCTCTCTTTTTTCTCTAGAAATGTCTCTAGTGCTGTGCCTGCCAAGAGTTGAACAAGTAAAACATAAAAAAATAAAAAAAAACGTGTATCGGTCGAATGCCGTGCACCAGGTTCAACGTATTCAACGTTCAACGTTTTCATATTCCCGAAGGATTTTAAAATACTAACATAAAAAAAAAATATGTATATATACACATAATATAATAAAAAAGTGAGAAATAGTCTGTTTCAACGTCTGTTGATAAATTACAAAAGTTGTCCATTATTTCGAAAATAAAATTAAAAGTTTAGAATAAAAAAATCAAATTAATATTATAATTCAACAGAATTAATAAAACTACAATTGCATTAAAATAAACTATCAATAGTATTTTTCATTATCAAAAGATGTTAAACGGAAGTTTCACAAGGTTATTTTTTATTCCGGTGATTTCATATCTCACCTTTGCTTTCAAGCCTGAGATAGAGCTGACATAATTTTCCAAGACACCCCTTTCTCTCGCCACCACCTTACTTTTCATCTCTTACTCTACTCTAGTGTTTTTTTTTATTTTCACTCCTTTCTTCACTATCCAAGACTTTTCATCCAACATCCTTTCCTTCCTTCTTATTCTCTCACATTTTAACTTTTTTTTATTTATTTTTCCGTTACTGTCAGACAAAAAGCTCGTGTAAGTCAGCGAGGATCACTTCTCAATGGTTGAAAAAAGGAAAAAAATAAGGGGAAAGAGAAAGAGCGTGTCAATTGTTGTTGGGCGTTACGACTAAAGTAATATCAACCACAAATTCTTATTTACTAAGCCACTTTATATTATATACTTTACGCTTTTGTATCCTAATATTTACTCGGTCTTATTATATTCAACAATATCCCGATTGTAATAAACTATATATATACAACAACAACCACTTACATTATTAGTCAATAAAAAAAATGCATTATAAATTTCTAATTCACCAGTACCAAAATTAGACAATTAAACTGAAATTTAAGCTAAGCTTATTCAAATTTACATTCACATATGAATATACTCCAAAATAATTAACAAATCCTATGATGATTAAATGTAATTAATTAATAAACAAATTCATCAATACTCAGTATATTCATTTAATTAGAAATACATATACAGAGTTGATGTAATTAATATAACGTTAATTTGTTTTTTTTTAATACATATCTCTCAGTAAATTTATCTAAATATAATTGATAAATAGATTTTATATTAGATAGTGGGTAGAAAAAAAATTAATAACGTGGTTGAGGATTGTCGTAGATGGGAGTAGAGAAACGTTTGATTATATTATTTGTACGTGCGATATGATAAGAATATTAATGTATATATGTATTTATATAGATAATGATAACAATAACAATAACGATAACAATATAGAAATAGTTGGATACATAGATACATAGATATAAGATAAATATAGTAGATAGGTTGGTGGTTGTTATATTGAGTCTAGAGTTGGAACGAGTATTGGCTGTGGCACGTGCTGCATGGTAATTACGTTATTCCATTCAACAGCATTTAGTTAATCCAGCTGGAATTAGTGCTACGTCAGGGGTGAAAGGCCCCTAAATCCCCTGACTCGTCTTGTGATTGAGTCTTAAGCTCGACTCACACTTAACTTTCATCGTTCATCTATTTTTTATCCATTTATCATTATTACTATTATTATTATTTTAAGAATAAATAAATAATAAATATGTTGAGTTGAAAATGAAAATAAGTTTATAAAGTAAATTCTTGGGTTTAGCGAAGAAAAAAATAAATAAATAAAAAATGATAAACTTTATTTTATAATTTATTTTTTTTCGGAATAACCAAGTAGCTCCAATTCATATGACAATGTTGGCAAAAACGTCGCGTTGTCCAATTTAACTCACGGCATCTCAACTTGTACTCGTGAAGCGTCGCGAACCCACCAAGAGTTTCTCAACAATCTTAACAAGCGTTTCTAAGAATTGTTCGTAGCACACAAAGTACGGTAGCCTCTACCACCAACAGAAGCTGCTTTCGAGAGAAAAAGTCAAATAAAATAATAAAAATGTTGAAAACGAGAGAAGAATGAGAGGATGCTTCTAGTTCTAGGTGATCTCTACAGGTACGACATCTAGCCCTCACTATTGTAGTAGTCATTCTACGAGCCAATTTTCTCGTCTATCTCTCCTTCAACTTATCCTATTTCCTCTTATTTTTTATCATTTTCTTTGCAATATATTTTCCCATTTACATTTCTTCACCTAAATTTTCATAACAATAATTATTATAATAAAAGAAAACATTTTTTTTGTTGTTTTTTATTAAATCGTTTTTGAGATTTGAAATATTTATATAAATCCTTGAGAATCAACGACTTTATTAACGCGTTTCGTTTTACTTGCCGTTAAAATTTACAGCGAATTATATAGATGTATGTATAATAAAATAAATAAAGAAGAGAAAAAAATAAAAAGAGAGAAAAAATATAGAAGGTGCCGTAGCAGCTGTTTCTAACGCAATTTTTCTCTGATATAAATCCTCAAGGGCTGATGATATTGAATCAAACCACGTAGTTAGGAACGAGGGAACGGCTTTATCCACGACTACTACTACTGCCAAGGAGCTTCTTACTGGGCACCCACCACTGCTACTGGACGGCTAACTAGATCCAAGCATCAACGGCTCTACTACTGCCATAGCCATTTTCACCATTACGTCGTTTCTGATGGGGAATAAAAAAGAGAGCGCACAAAAAAAAAAAAAAAATATATAAAAATTTCTTGAGGATAAAAGAAAATGTGAATGGTGATATAACTTGGAAAATTAATTAGAGACTTTCTTTTTTTTTTTTTTTTTTTCTGACAAATATAATTCACTTACAATTATTATTTTTTTTTTTGTTCCTTGTATAGGTAATTTAAATAATAAAAGTTAAAATTGAGTTTAAAATAATTTTATTAAAACTGATGCATGCGCATAAAGACATGCTGTGCACACACTTTATTTCAGAGGATGATGTTACTGAAAACCATGGAATATAACGGAGAACATTTAAAATAGAGTATTTAACCGTTCGAATCACACACTACACTACTCTGTATACACTGGCATCAGTGCCTATAACTACCGTTTAAATAAATGAGGATGGCCTGGTTGGTGCATTGAAACGCCTATATGTATCTGTCTATGAATTATTACCATGACTGGTCGCGAAGGTTCTATCTACACACCTACACACCTACACATCTAGTCCCAGTGTCCCAGTGTCCCGGTGTCTCGGTGTCCCGGCGTCCGCGAAATGCCATTATGAGACTATGAATTGTACCAGTTTAATTAAATCATTAATTATATCACATTCATCTTTTGTTTAATAAACATTAAATTTATTTCATTTTTTTCTTTTCCGTTTTTTTTTTTCTTCTGATTAATATTCAAACTTAACTTATAATAATTGTATTAAATAGTAACAAGATTTAACGATAAAATTCAACAGACTTTAGTGAAATGATGAAAAAGGGTTAAATTTAGATTAATGGATGTTACTAATAGGTAGTGAAGAGAAAAAGGTTTATGGTTATTTTTGGCGTATCATTTGAAAAATAAGAAAAGAAGGTAAACCGAAAAATCGGAACGGCTCATGCGTGTAAAAAGATAGAGAGGCGAAAAGCATTGGATTATATATTTGGGCCAGTTGGTTGGAGCTTTGAGAATTTTAACGTTTCAACTGAAACTTCTGCCAGGTTTTTATCTATCAGATGACCTCTTTCTGACATTTATTTATGTGCGTTGAGAAAACTATTAAATAGGTTATTGATAATTGTTATCGTAGTTGGTGGAATGCAATGAAAATATGCTTTTTAAATTGTTAAGATGCAATAAAGATGGTCATATATATAGAGATAAAATTTGAGAGAAAAAAAAAAATTGACAAGGTGAAGTTTGCCAAGTGGAAAGAACTGGCTCAAGTTTCTTTACATTTAAACTTGGGATAGTGGGTACAGAACATGTTCATGTCTGAGTTAGCATGAAAAAAAGAGTGAAAATCTTGTGGTGACAAGGAGACTAGTGTCCAAGCCGGTGGTTGTCCATGTCGAGTCGGTCAAGTGCATTGGCAACATCTGGTGATTCGAGGCTTCAACTCTCGAGCACAACCACTACCACTAACATAGAGATTTGTAATGTACGTGAAAGGGAAATCTGTCCTTTGCTTACATGACATCCATTCAAACTTGACGGAAATAGAAACCGATGAATTTGATGGAGGAATTTTTCTATCCATTATCAATTCTACTTTTTGTATAAACATTCTTAAAATGCCGTATAAATATATTTAAAATTGGAGTTATTTATTATGTAGAATAATAATGATTATAAAACTCCATAGACTAAAAATAGCAACAATAACAATTATAAATTTGTTAAATTTTCGGTCAGTTACTCATAACTGAAACTTTAACAATAGCTTTCATCTGATTATGCGTCTATTATTCTCGTCTGGCAAACCAGCAGTAGTGTTTGCATCAGTACAGAGCGAGAGTACCGTGGACCCGCGAATTCAGGAAGAGAATAACGAGAGCGCCGGGTCAGTAAAGTCGACGAGATTTCAGAGTGAGTTTAAAATTTTCTACCCGTTTCCATGGTCAACTCTACACACATCCTCATCATTATCTACCCTCACTCACTACTCTCTCCGATAACACATTATCCTTATCCGGTGGGAGTACTCTCGACTATACTCGGTAAATAATTCCTCCACCCTTTCTACTTGACTTTCCGAGCGATATTTTCCGGCACTCTAGGCCCTCCTCATCGATTCACAGCCACAGCACATATAATACTCAAGCCTTCTCCCTCTTTTCAGCCTTTCAGCTCTCTAAAACTCTAAACCAACGAACCAACGAACCAATGAACCAACGAACCAACGAAAACTCTTATGCCAGAAACGTTCGAACATATCGGTGATGGTTAATGAGTAATGGCAGCCGTCTATCATCCGAAAAGTATGTGCTTGACATGTGTTAGTAATGCCTGGGAAACACCACTCGTTGGTGACGTCTAGCGTGAAAAGTCACTTCAACACACACCATCAAGAAAAACCGTTTCTTTGCTTTATTTATTTATTATTATTTTTTTTATGTCTCAGGTTTTGGTTTACGTGTATGACCTCTAGTCATTTTAGTCCTCCTCTTTTAGTTTGTAAGCTAAAACTGAAACTATACTTGGTTTCGAACATTTTTTGTTAATTTTTTTTTTAACTGCACTAACCGTAAACGACAATTCCGCACGATCAAACTGGTGAATTGCTGGGAAAGTTGAAACAATATCAAATTTATCGGTGAAAGGAACCGGATGTTGGGACACTGAAATACGAGTAGAGGTAGTAGGAACGCGGATACGCGGGTACACGAAGAAACTGTACAGTTTGTCGTTTTGAAGAAAAAGGATACCACCAGATGTAAGCAGAGACTGGCAATAGTTTAAAGGCTACAAGTCAATAGTATTTTGACTTTGAGGATTTATGTTGAAAGTCTGTGAGCAGAGTATGGGTGCAGTCGACTAGCGACAGTGCTGCGGGATTAAAGAGGAAATGAAGGTGATCAAAATGGTGAGAATGACACATAAAGAGAGACCACAGAAATTTCAGTGATTGGTTGTTCTGAAATCTCAACTCCGGGCTCTGAGCTCTGGGTTCTAGGTTCTAAATTTCGTGGTGGTTCTACTGTTGCTACATTTAGAGTTACTGCTGGGTACGGTATGTCCTCGAAAGCTTTTGCTGACGGGGTAATATATAAGAACGAATGAGTTTGCTTGAGCGCAATAAAGCCAAGTAACCAGGTGAAATTATATAAAGTTTCAAATTGAATTTTACTTTGTCTCGTCATTTATTAAATTAAAGATAAAAAAAAATTATACTTACCTTTTCTTATTATTTATAATAAAACTAATAAATTTTAATACAAATTTCACAGTTAGCTGATCAATAATATTGTTAAAGTTTTTAGAAGCTCTTGAAATAATAGTAGTATGAGATACACCACGTTAAGGTATTATTTAAGGATTTAATAATGAAAAAGATTAAGGGATTGATACGATATATAAATATACAATGACAAAAGTGTTAAAGACTGATACAGATCTCATTGTATTTGTCGACCGAAAAAATAAAAGTAACACGAGCTAAGACGCTATTTTACGGCTTTAAAAGCTAATAAAATAAGTAGTTTCAGGTTTAAATGTATCTATATATATATATATTTTTTTTTTTATGCTTAAACGACATCTATTTCTTTGGCAAGTTTATACTTTTATAGAGTAAGCTTTGCGGAGCATGCGGCGCGGTGTTATCGATGCGATTTCCATAAACGAAGAACCGGGTGTTTGGCTTTCGGGTGGTACATCTACATAACGGCCCGATCCAAAGACTTTGAATTCTCGAGTGGCTATATTGATGTGGTTATATATACATGTATGGATAATCTATATATTTATATACAAGTATCAGCAAAATTTAAGATTTTAAAATTGAGCAAAGTTAGAAAGACCCGAAATCAGTACCAATATAGTAATTACTAAAATATTTTTTAATTGACATTGTTATCAGATATTTGAATTTTTTTTTTTGTTTATTGATATAAAATATTATAATCAATCTAACATTATTATCATTGTTTACCGTACGCAAATAAAGTTATGAGACCGGATAAAAGAAAACACTTGATTGTTATTTAAATACACACATAGATAATGATAACAATATTTTTTTTTTAAATATTAATAATAACAATTTATCTAAAGTGATTATTATCATTAATTTATTTTCATTGTGTTAAATAAATTTAATAAACTATCGTATACACTATATTGAGGTATATATGTGTGTGTCTGGGCATATGTATATATATATGGATACAAATGATAATCATATATCCCTTCAACAAGCCACTTTAAATTGAATGAACATTGACAATGATTATAATGTGGTTGGTGGTTGAAAATAACGTTACGTGCGTTGATTATAATTGTGCGTCGGCCCGACGAGAAGCGGAATCGAATCAACGATGCGAGAAAAGGAGGATCATTTTCATGATTGGTTACCAAATAAATATATGAACCATTGGGATAGACAGGGATAGAAAATAAAAGTGTATAGAGAGTGTGGAGTACGTTGGTGTATGGATAAGAGAGATAAAATAAGCTCTGACTATTCAGAGACCGGGAAACAGTTTTGGTTCACCAGTAATTTCAGCAGCTGAATTGCTGTGAATTGCGTAAATGGCTATTTCCATTCAAGTATCAAAAGCTAGTTCTCTGAGTTTTCAGTTTTTTTTTTTTTTTTTTTTTTTTTTTTTTCATAAAAACACTCGAAAAATTATTTCTAAATCAGATAAATTTTTTTATTGTAAAATGAAAAAATATTTAGTTTCCACAGAAAAAGCTTATCCACATATTTTTATAGCTAACGTTACAAAAAAAAATAAAAAATAAAAAAAGACCATATTTCTGTCTTAAATTTAACTTTCTTTTATTACAAGATCGTATTTTTCGTAAGACGCAACCGCAAAATCATATCGATTGGTATATATATATGTTACTGTGTGTTTACGGAAAGACGATTTCTCTTGTTGAAAACCCAACATCACTTGTATACAATATCACAACTTGTGTAGCGTAAAATTTATAAAGTTAACAATAAAGTTGGGGTAAGAAAATACTTGACCTTTGTCTCAATTTTACTCTCAATTACGATTCATATATTATTATGGAATAAAATATTGTTGTGAACTCTAGGTGTAGGGTATTGAACTAAAAAATTTTATACAGAAAACTTTTTGGCCTCTTTGGTAGTACTGTGTATTGTTATTATTATATATTTTTTGTATTTTGGTACGAGTATCAATAAACTGCAGAGACTGAAATAAAAAACGACGGTATTGTGATGGAAAATGGCATCGAACGGAAATGTGATCTTTAGTAAAAGAACGGATTTACTGGTAAATTGAATTTTCTATTCAACAGAGTCTTGACGATTCTTCAATTTGACGTCAACATAAAGAACTAGGCTTAGTGGCCCAGCTCATACACACCATTCTTAGTCAATGTTACAGAAATCATTTTCTTTTTATTTATTTTTTCACGGGTAAATTTAATTTTTCATATTAAAATAAATATAAATATTAAAAGTGTAAAAGAATCCAATTGGAATAACAAATGAATTCAAAACAAGAGAAAAATAGAAAATATCATCAAACTTTTTTTTATAGCTTTCATCCTCTCGTAATGGATGATATTTCTTATTACAAAGTATAAAAAACCTTGATATTCACTGATAAAATACAAAGACAAGGAAATAGGATACAAGCATTCAAGTTGATTTTGTTGGTGATGAAAAGGACAAGACGAAAATTGCTCAAGAACTACCCTTCGCTTCTTGGCAAAGTGCTTTCCCTTCACCTGAGGCTCTTTTAGCCTCATACATCCATCTATAACTATAGATTTCCTCCACTGAGTTGGCAAGATGAGTTAAAAAAAAAATAATAATAAAAAAAGTTTAACAAGAAAAAGAACAAGAAAATGGAAAAGGAGAAAGAGAAGAAGAAGAAGAAGAAGAAGAAGGTGAAGAAGACGGCGAAAAGCTTGTTTCGTGTCAATCAGTCTTTCATTCTTAGAGACTACTGTACGTGTGTGTAGATGTATATATATATGAAATCCATCATGATGTCGAAATTGAAACGTAACACTATTGCTTTTTTCTTATGGCAAATTTTATATATCTATTTTCTTTTCGTATCATTCATATTTTTTTTATTTTTCATACCCGTTCAATTTCTTTTAACATTTGTAGTTATATTTATAATTTTTTTATTATTCAATAATCATTTAAGCTAACAGCAGATCTGCATTATACTTATAAAATAACCCACAATTCGTAAAACTTGAACATGATGTACGAGATGATTGAAATCCTGATCTGACCAGTTTGCCTCCGGGGTGTCTTTAAATTTCACTATTTGCAAAAAATTCTTTTCATCTATCGATACGAAATGTATATACTGTCGATCTAGCCGTTTTTGAGCTCGAAGAGCCTAAAAATTTACCAATAATAATGTTTTCGAGCTCTCTGAGCTTGAAAACAGCGGCAAGTTTTTGGGCTGGCCAACAGGATCAACCGATGTCTAAATTTTTTTATTCTTATTTCACTTAAATTTTTTAAACCCAGTTTATTCTGAGTAATTTTTTTTTGCTTGCAACTCATCAAGTTCATTGTAATGCAAGAAATCTACATATGAAATAATAAAAAAGTATTCTTAGTAAAAACGAAAAAATATTTTAACGTGAGTTAATGATCTTGAGTGTGCCGTAAAGCTAGAAGCTAGAACATGTAATCGTTGACATTAAAATAGCCAAGAGAGTGGATGACCAGCAATGGATGACTACTACTGGAAACTCTGGAAACGGCAGACTACAGTCGTTCTACCTACAGCAGCAGCAGTAGTAGTAGTAGAAGTAGTAGTTGCCCTAAAGAAAGATCGTAAGGGACCACAGCAGCACCTATTTCAGTACGTAGTTACAACGACTTCTATAGCATTGTCCGACTGGTAGCCGCAATGCGACGTGCTTGAGCTCGACGGTGCAAGTTTTAGGTGAGGTTGGTGGTTGTTAGGAAAGTAACAAACCGCGGTCGAAATTTCTCTCCTATACCGGCACCTTTAGCCCCTTCACTCAGAT
The DNA here is from genome assembly GCF_029852145.1 of Microplitis mediator. Classification (NCBI taxonomy): domain Eukaryota; kingdom Metazoa; phylum Arthropoda; class Insecta; order Hymenoptera; family Braconidae; genus Microplitis; species Microplitis mediator. The sequence goes on along the minus strand of NC_079976.1, from coordinate 175,581 downwards.
ATGCAACTTCGTTATCCTTTTTCAACATACACCCAAGTAAAATATTTTCAGGTCTAACCAATATATTACTTTTTTACATTCTTTAATTTTTTTCATTATCACCAAAATTCATCGTACGAAGGTTAGCACCAATTTCTTAATAAAATTTTTCTTCTTTTTTTTTTTCCCACAAAAATATTTTATTAATACTTTGAGTAAATTTATTTCAATAATATTAAAATGTTTTTTTTTCTCGATAGAATAATATTTGGGTTTTTTTTTGTTAATATTCAATTCGGCTTTCTTCTTCTCTAGTTTTTTTGTTATATGTACTTCCGCAATTCAAAAGGGGAAAGCTTCTGTATGAAAATAAGATTAATGTTCTTACCCTCTATTCAGAGACAGCTCAATAGATCTACACGCCTTGCATCCCATCTAGTATTTCAGAATGTGAAAATGACCACAATATTAGTCAGAGCTTCATGTTTACCAACTTTTAACCATTTTTCATCATGATCATCATCATTATCATTATTATCATTGTTATTATTAATAATATTGGATGGTACTCCTACCACTGACAACATAAGCTTATTTATGCTTAATTTTTATTAAAAAAAAAAGTATTTTAACTACAGCTCCTGACGGACTATTATTTATGAGTTTATGAGATTTATTAAGAATTTTAATATAAAAGATATTTAAAAAAGTAAATGAAATTGACAATAAAGTATTAATATTAATTAAATTGGTGAAAAGTGTTTTTAAATTGATAAAAATGAGCAGAGATAAAGAAAGAAAACGTTTTGTTAGGACTCTTTAATTATTTTTCATTCTGAGATTGTTGTAAAAATAATAATAAAAAGATAGTTGAAAGAAATAATGGAAATGACGACAGAATGAAATTAAATAAATGAGGTGAAAGAGACAAATGTAAATAAGTTTAGGATGGCCTCGTAATTCGAGAACCGAGCAACCACTTTTTATTCTTAGGCACTATGGTAAACGGGATTCATTTATAGTACCCTCTACAACTCACCCTCTTGCTTCGCCTCATTTACAATCATTCCCCCTTTAAACGAATTTACTGGCAAGCGGACTGATTGTTTCAACGAAATCTATTTTTAAACGACAATTATTCAAAATAACTACTATGATTTTTAATTTATTATTTTTTGTTCTTTTGTAATTATTATGTAGATAATAAAACCACTGATATTATTTTTAAAATATATAAATTGATATTTAATAAAACATGACAGGTGATAAATTAACAATTAGTTAACAGGCAACGGCAATGTCAAAGGTGGGGAAGTAGTGATGGAGTTTAGGGGGATTTTATCAACTACTGCGAGACAATTCCATCGAGAGTATAAAGTTGTCCTGTGGAATACCAATTAGCAGGATATTACCGGGGCGTGGGATATTCATCGACGCAGCAGAGACAGGAAGCAAGAGGGATAGATCATCACACAGACATTGTCTGTTTCCTCACTCAGCTATTCCTCACCCTCAACCCCCTCAACCAACATATTCAGACTCTCCCTACTACTCTCTACTACTCCCTACTCTGTGTTGTACATCATCCTTGTTACCTCATCTCCACGAACCTTTCTAACCATCCTGAGCAATACTACTATATCTACTATATCTACTATAGTTCAGTGTATGCCGTTGAGCATAATCCTCCTTCTGCGCCTCTATTGGTTGGGTAGAAGGTGGAAGGTAGAAGGTACGTCGCCGGAATTCCGAGTCATCGCACGTTCCGAATTATCCGTTCGGCTTGACTGCCGCACCAAATAGTCTGAACGTCTGAAAATGTCTGTAACTCTCCACTAGTATATCTATACTACATAAATTTATTTCTTTTGAGTAAATTATTATTATTTTTATTCCATAATAATAATTTGTTATCATTATTATTTTAAATTTATCATATTTTTTTGGCATATAGAAATAAACTGATTGAATAAAGGTTTAAAAATTTTTTTACCGCTTGATAAAGCATTTTTGAAAGTACGAATGAAAAAAAATAATAATAATAATATTAATAAAGGAAAAAAAGTTTCATCGTCGGGCAAGTCCAGCCATGGCGCATATCTATATACATATATACATATATGCATCAACGACAAAAGAACCTCGTGAATAAAAACTACGGGGAATAAATAAAACTCTTCAATATGCATGTATGAATATTGAATATATATCGATATATACCACCACCAGATGCACAAATGAAAGCATACCCGGGTCTTTATTGAAAAAGTGAAAAATTGTAAGCCCCAACTTTTACAATTTCATCCAACATTTTTTATATTTTTTATTTTTCCATACTTAGTTTCTTTTATTTTATACTCTTCTTCTTCGTTTGAAAATATTTGTTACGAAATTTTATCTACAAAACTTATCAACGATATTAAATATTTTATTTTATTTAATTTGAAAAAAAAAATATATATATATTTTTGCACATTGCTCAAATTCTATATACGACTATTTATCAACGTAGTACGTAGGTTTTAGTTGTAAAAGGGATGGCTCTCGTTCATGAACAAATAGAAGAGTATAAAAGTATAAAAAAAAAAGAAAAATGAGGGTAAAACGAGGCTGTAGAAAATTGAGAATGAGAACGATGAAGAAGAAAAGCGAATGAACTGAATTTACTGACGTGTCAAAGTCATTTATTTTTTTTTCTGTAATATTTTTTTCTTTATCGGTGGGCTTTTCAGCTTCTGAGATAAAGACGATCTTTTAAAAGAAACCGTATTTTGTATCATTATCTATCTTTTCTAGCAGCTATTGCCAATGATTTAACTATCAGCCAAATAGATACTTATAAATTTTTATTAAATACTAATATCAATTTTTTACCCAAAATATAATTAAAATAATCATCAAAACTTTTTGATTCAACTATTATTAATTAATAGAAGACTTGTGGCTGTTGCTTTTGTAAATAATAGTAAAAGGAAACATAAATAGAAGGTCATAGAGAGCGTAAAGATAAAAGTATCTGTGGCGTACATTAAAATGAATATGTACTCCTACTTTTTGTACTTTTTTAAAAGTCATAGCAACCGCGTTTAATTATTTTAAAGTCATAACAGCTGTATTTAATTTTTTCCCACCATGAACGAGGTTTCAATATATATTTTATATGTATTTTTTTTTTTAATGCATTAAATGTTTTATTTATTTATACCCGGCAAGTTAAAATTATTATTCAAGTCAAAGTGAAATTTTTTACATGAAAAGGTTTTATAAAAATTCATGACCCTTTCAAATTTTTTTATCAAAATACATACATTACGTATTTTTAAATTACAAAAATATATATATTTATAATATAAATTTGCTTATGAATAATAGAATTTTCTATCATCTAAAAAATTTTTATTTCTCAGGTTGGTTATGTTCACTGCATGATAAAAGATAAACTTTAATATAAAGAAAAAATGCTTAAAACACAAGAGAATAAACTTAAAGTTTAAGTGAATGACAACAAAAATAGTAAAAATAAATAGTGAGTAGCAGTAACTTTAGTAATTGAGTTTAAGTCATCTAGTGTGTATGTGTATGGATGTATGTGTGTGTCGTAAGAGAATAAAGCTCCTGTAACTCGCGATTCTTCTCTCCTTCTCTTCTTTAGCGACTACCAACTTTACTTTCTTTGCTATATTCTAAACTAAACTGTATCTATAGTAAATATAAAGTAGAAGAGCTGCATGAGTATATAGTCTCTATCTCCTAGTTATCCATGCAATGGCGCACGTTAGGAAACGTTCTTGAGTTTTAGTTTTCCCCTTGCTACTCTTTACTCCTCCTACTTCTTTTACCTTCACTTCAATCCACTACATACATACAAGCAACGTTGTCTTTTCCGCATACGCTTTTGACGCGAGTGAAACGTAAAGTACTAGTAAAACCCGTGAGGCATGACCTCCTACTCGATGCATCAGCTCTCCAACAAGATTTTCAAGATGCAAGAGGAATTTTTTAACACAAAAAAAAAAAAATAAATAAAAATAAAAAAAGTTGAAAAATTAAAAAAAAAATGAGAGAGAGAGACATAACTTTAAAGTTCTTTTGTGAAAGAAAAAAATAAAAACTCTAATGGAAGAGCCGGTTGAAATTTATTATGGGCTCTGAGAGCCTCATTAAAAGTTATCCACCACTCTCATTCCAATAATTCGCGTTAAAGGAGAAAAAATTTTCTTCCTAACATAATTATGATGATAAAGTAATAATTGGTCATAATATGTATGTTTTCTGGTTACGTGTATTAGTAAATTATATTTTTTATTTTTTTACATCTCGAATAAAATAATATTCTTAAGATTACTGACATTTGAATTTTATTAAAGCCAGTGTCGGTATTTTTTTAAAAATTCTCTCAAGTTTAAACTTTTAAAGCACTGATGCAGAAAGTATATGGCCAGGAAGATCATCAGGGTATCGGCTCTGTGGGCAAAGAAGAGGGTATTACTCGCAGGGCAAGATAGCCGACTACTCCCTCAGGATCTCATAAATCGTGGTCCGAGAGAGCTCGAAACCCGGGTAGAAAAAAAAAAAAATAATAAAAAAAAGAAAGAAAATCGTAAATAAATAAACTAAAGAAAAAAGGTTTGAGGGTGCATGAAAAAAAAAATGTATATATATACAAATATATAGATTTATAAGTTGGGTGTATCTATATGTATTGGTTATATCTCTTGGTGTGAACTAGTCTATCTTGTCAAAACGGAATTTGCAAACTCTCTAGACCGGAAGCGAGGTTTTATCCCCATGGACAAAGTTTTTGTCGAGTTTTGTAAAGTTTGCCGCGGTTCATGGGGAATAGTTATTTTCATGTCAACACTCGCTACTGAGTAAGAGACTAGTAAAAATAAATATAAAAAGAAATGATCAATTGAATGACTATACGAAAGCCTCGAGGGTGATAAGTTAGAAACCAGCTATTTTTACTTTTTTTATTATTTTTCACAATATAGAGTTATCGTTAATTATATATATATATGTTTTTTTTTTTTTTAATTTTGACTTTGATGTGATCGATATTTAAATTAACTTATTGATCAGTTATTAAATTTGTTTATTTTTCATAAACTTTCTAGAACTAATTAGTCGTAACAATACTCGGGCTTTGAAAATTTTTGAACGTCAATCAATAACTAATTATTTATGCAATTAATTTACTATATGTTTGTTTGTGTATTTAAATATCTCAATGCGTCAAAAAGTCACGAATAAAATAAAGAATTCAATTGCCGCGAGATATCAGGTTGATTTTAAATAAAAAAAAGATCGTTTGAAGTGTCAAATTTTATCATATACACTTTTCTAGCCACAATAATGCAAGGGTGAAACGTTTATCTGATTTGCTATAGAACTTGTATTGTCGTTCATGACTTTCATTGCTGGCGGAAATAAAAAAAAATAAATAGAGTTAACAGAGGAACGTTATATCATTTGTCTCAGCACAATTGTATCATTAAATGCCGATAAATCATAATAAATCATTTCCAAAATTCTAATCAGTCATGTTATTTAATTTCATTAAGATATAAAGGTATTTTTTAAAATTTAACATTAATAAAGAAAAAAAATAAATAATACACAAGGTTTATTTCTTATGAATATGTATATTTATAGATGAACGGTGCATTTCCTAAGAGTAAGGATTATATATAGTACTGTAGAATCAACGCAAACTCCTCAACGTCGAAGTTAACGGAAACTTGGTCTGCAGCTTATCTCAGCGACTTATACAAGTTAGGAAGCTAAGATTATACATACTCCGAGAAGTTAATGTAGCGATTAGGCCTGTCTATATCGATATATATATATATATACCATACATACTACTCGACGGTCTTTTTTCAACTCTCAACCATAATTTTCATAATTATCAACTAATCCCATTCTACTATTTCTCATTATTCATCTAATAAGTTGAGTGAAAGAATTTTTTTTTTTTTTAATTTATCACGATTTAAATTATTTTTAAACGATTACCGATACCTAAAACTTATTTTTACGAAATCCAATTTTTTTTCGGCCATTTTGTAATAATTTAAAAATATATTGAGAAGCACGTACGCGAAAAATCGTCAGATCGTTGCTTATGAAAATGGACAATTCGTGTTCAACATGTTGGTTGTTCGATACGAACAACATTTTTCGTGGCTGTCTTAGGTGAAAAATACAAATGACATGAAATAAGACAAAAACGTCGATGTATAGAAACATAGATATATATGAAAAAAGATACAGAATAAAAAAAAAAGAAAGTAAATAAATAAAAAAGACAATGGATAAAACCGTGGACATGCAAAAGCTTAAAGCATGTCGTTTTCTATTCTATCCTACGTATTACTGTTGCGTTACCGGTACTATAGTGTTACTACTCGTCGTATTTCATTTGGCGTCGGTGCACATCGTTTCATTGTTAACCGCGTGTCGACAGTCGACGTTCTCGAGAAAAGACTCGTTTTACGTCGATAGCTCTTTTGTGTATGTGTTTTATACCCATTTCTGTTTCGTTTAACTGTTGCACGTCAAATATACCCAGTGCTACTTCACTTTTTCACCCCGTCAACTTTTTACGCTTTTACAGCTAAAATACGTTCAAAATGACGGTGATAAAGCACTAACTTTGTTAATATGTGTGTTAACAAAATATTTACACACTTATAAATAAATATTAAGTTATTTCTTTAAATACTTTTAGTTTAAATAGTCATTTACTATTCGTTTTTTAAATAATAAAAGAAAATCTCTTTTTTTTCATTTTTTTTTTTAATATTAGCAAGACACCGTCGTCGTTTGTTCATTTTTTATGCCTCAATTTACGCCTTCAGCCAGAGACAAAGAGATAAAACGAAAAAAGAGCCGGAATAAAGTGACAAGATAAAAAGAGTCGGCGACGTTATGAAAGCGCATGTATGTGAATAATTAAATGAATAAAAAATTTATAAATTTACAAAATAAAAAAAAACAAAGTGATTAAAATTATAACTATAAAAATGTATATTCTTAAACATAAAACTAATTATACTGTGGGTTTTATTCATTAGCTACGAAACTTAAAGAATGAGGTTTAATATAAAATATAAAGAAAAAAAAACTACTAAGTAAAATAAAAATAAATGATTCAGAAGCCCCGTTAAGTTTGATGCAGATTGGATAATTACATGAGCTAAAACTTTAAAGATAATAATCAGGATATATAGATATATATATTTTTTAACCCTTCCATATTAAATAATCTTTATAATAAAAGAGTTAAAGATAAACCGGGGATTCAATTTGTCTAAAAATTCATGATGGAGCCGCGACACTCTGATAATAGCAAACTATTTTTTTATTACTTTTATATTGTTATAGATATAGATGTAGGTATATAGGTGCCTGTGTGTGCAACAATAACAAGTCTCGATTCGTATATAAGTTGCATTCGAGTTGGCTTATTCTTTACGACTCTGTCTGAAATAACTGTTGTTTTCCAACAACTTGAAGAAACGTAACAAGAACTGAGAAACGAGGGAAAAGTTTTCTTGCTATGCTTCGATGCGGCTAAGCCGAGGTGAATTGTACGATTACAAACGTACGGGAATAACCATTCTTATCAAGTTAATTGCTGGAAAATTGAATTTACCAAAAATTGTATACAAAAAAAAATAAAATGAATAATCTATGAAATAAATTTCATCATCGCCTATAAAAATAATTATTTCTTGATAAACTTTTTTTTCAGCATAAAAATATACGGCAGCTGAAATAAAGATAGGTGTGAAGATAAGGCGTGCTGATGTAATCAGAGACTTAAAAATTTTTTTATTATTCACTATGAGTTTTTGTCGACACGTAGTAAAAAGTAAGGTTCTTCTTTGTTCTGAAAGATGCGTTAGTGCTTTTATATCAAAGCGATCTGGAAACGAGAATAGGTTTAAAAAAGGAAAAAAGAAAGAAACTTATGAGTGCTTGCATGGTCTAGACTTTAGACACGACTTGGTCCCGATAAAAATGAGGGAAAAGAAGAGTAAGAACAAAAAAGATAAAATAAAATAAATAAGACGAAGAATAATGAGAAAAGAGTCTACGTCAACTTGTCCTTAACTTTTTATTAAAATTTCGTTTTTCATTTATCCAACACGACTGAAACCTGTTTAAATTATACTCTCAGCTCACATATTTTTTTAATTATAATAACATTTATTTATTTTATAAACATTCAATTTCTCAAGTTTTATTTCAATTTACGTTCAGCATAATAACTAGTTATTTCATTTTTTTTTTCTTTATACGATACATAAAAAATTGAAGCATTTAAAAAAAAATTAATGTTTAATTTTAATTCAATGCCGTGCAGTATAAAAATATATGTATCACAACATAGATTATTTTTATAACTCAATATAAATAACATTTAAGCGTTAAACTATATATAGTTAAGGTCGTTGTCAACAATATAGATACATTTATGTACACGCGGTATCCACTCTCATCCACTCATTCCACTTAGAAAACCCCTTGGATCGACAAACCATCCAACTGGATTAGGGCTTTGTGTACACATGATAATCTCATACAGTCCATAACCTATAGACTCACTATAAAATTGCTTACGTGGCCTGAGAACGTTCCTAAAGATTTTATTTTATTATTGTTATTATTTTTTTTTAATCTTTATGCTCACTGACTTAATTATTTATTTATTTGTTTGCTTCGAATAAAGTTTTTTTTTTCTATCCAAGCAATTTGTAGCACTTTAATAGGTCAAGGTTAGTACGTTTTAAAAATAGTAACACTTTTTATATTAATACTCATTGTACTCTTAATCAACCTAAAGAAGGAGATGAAAATATAGGAAAAAAATAAAAAGTACCGATAACGAAATATCACCGATGGATGGGCTGTAAAGGAATTCATTACATACACTGTCAATCAACAGAGAGAGCATATAATTGCCGAGATAGAGCCAGTAGATCGATTGAGCTCAAGGATACAAGTGTATAGTACACGTCAATGGATTTTGAGTTTATGTACGTGTGTAATATGAGTTTGTGTACGTGTGTACAGCAAGACAGCAGCTCGTGATCAAGTTCCATGTGTGCGAGAAGGGCTCTGCTACTACTCTTGCTACTACATAACACGACGTTGCCTCAGGTGAACAGAAATAGGTGATGGTATATAATCAGAATCATCTATCTGTATATACCTTCAATGTTGATAATTAAAATAAAAAAAAAAATAATAATGATGTCAAGAATGATTTTAAAATATTTAATCAATCCATAATTAAACCTAGATATGTCATTCGGTTGATGAATTAATGTTATAATGTCGACACATCTGACATGGACTAAATTAAAAATATATTTTTTTCTCTATTTTAAATTACTATTATAAAAATGAGTTAGTCAATATTTAGTGAGCATTATCATGTAAACTGTTGAAATATTAAATGATGCTCTAAACTATTGCATTGATATGAGGGTTAGAAATTGTGTAATATATATGAAAATGTATGTGTAGTAGGTCTGTAGGTGGTACTAATGCATGGACTGGTTTCCATGTAAGCCAGCAAGTACCTCTTCCCCTATCGCGCAGATATCATCCTTTCTCTCGGAATCCACGCTCTACGATCGTTAAATAAATTTCATCTCGCTCTAATTTCACGTAATGCTATTATCAGAACGTTAATTTCACCAATGTGGTTGGCTCTGCCGTCGAGTCATATACAGGTATAGAGAGAAAGACTGTAAGATAAAGAGAGAAGATAATGTGCATTTTATTATCGATAATAATATGTTTCAGTGAATCCTACTTTTAATTATTATTACCAAATTTCATTTTATTTATTTTTCAATTATCTCATGATATTTTATAACCTTTATTTAATTATTTCAATTACGTAGCATTAATAATTAATTAATTTAAACTATCATTTAAATAAAATTTATTTCTTAAAAGTTATTATTTCATTTGAATAAATTTTATAACAAACGTATATATGTATATATAACGAGTCTTTGTTTAAAGTTCGAGCCAGTAAAATTTCCTATAAACCGCTAGATAGAAACTCGGTATAATATAGTAGTAGTAATAGAAGAGAAGAGAAGAAAAGAGAGAGCGAGAGAGTGAACGACTCCGTCACTTAACGGTAACGACCTTAACTCGCTTAATCAACTGCAAACTTTACGGAATGTTGATTACCACATTTTTATTTTTTTTTTAATTTAAAAATTTTTTTCTACAGTCTCACCTGCCTCATTTTCACATTACCTACAAAGTTACCAAACTTGAGACGAAATAACTGTCGTAACTTATATCAAAAATATGAAATGATTCATTTTTCTACATTCTATCGAAGATATATTTAAATAATTGACACTTTAAATGACAGTAATATAAGAGATAAATAGTTTTAGCTTAAAAAATTATTTTTATTTATATTATTTAATTATGTTTAAATATGATATATTATATGTAATTGGATAATTTAAGTTTTATTGTATATAGATATGAATTATGAGGTTTTTTTAGTTCAACGAGTTCAACATACTTTTTTGACGTTACGACACTTTATTATTTCCCGTAGCGTGATAAGAAAGTTTGTTGTAAACAGTAAGTAATGTTTTCTTCGTAAACACCGATTTATCTTAAGCGATGTGTAATATGTGTTATATATAAATAAAACCCAAGTGAATTTCAAACAAACAAGTGGTTAATTTTAACCACCGATTTCAATTAAAGTGTCCTTGATGGATCTAACCCACAAAGTTATTAATTTACTTATTTTATTTCTACAAAAGTTTTAGTTAACTATTTTTATATAAGCAATTTATTTTTATTTCCTAAAAAGTAAATTATAATTATATAGACATTAATTTGAAATATTGTCTGAGATTTTTTTAAGGGTGAATTTATTAAAGTTAATGAAATGTCAGCAAGTTGAATTAAATAAAAATGAAATTTTCACACTTTGAGTAGTAAGATGTAATAACGTCTTGAAATAATATGAAAACGTAAAAGGTAAGTCAGCGAGGAAATGGCGAGAGAGAGAAGACTCGTCTGGTGTGATATATTATGCGAATGCCTTGATGAATAATGTAGGCTGTGTGATGATGGTAGTGGTAGTGGTAGTGGTAGTAATATTGGTAGTAGTGGTTAGTGAGAACATTTAAAGGATCCTCCGATTATTTCTCCGCGAAGAACACTACCAACCCCGACATTGATTCTCCAACGCGCGTCATGGATTCCACATAGAAAGTGATATGAAATGCGTGGAAATATCGAATGCGCGACGTACCGTACATTTCAAGATGCAGAATGCCTCTACTCTATACAGAATCTCTCTCTCTCTCTTTCTCTATTTTATCCATTCTACATTATTCCACCCATCACGTACCCTAGACATATAGCTTTATTCCACTACCAGACCCACAGTTCGATTTCACGCTGATCAGCCATTTAGTTTCATTTTAAAATCAGACTTAAATATTTTTTATCTTTTTATTTTGTTGTGTTTACTCGGTTAAGTACGCCATTTCCACGTTTACTATATACCAACTTATAATAACAAACTATTTCTTGTTATATTTATAAATAGAAATAAAAATAAAATGTAATAAAAAAGATTGAGTGAGATAAAATAGAATAGCGAATGACAAAGTTAAATAGAAATGGAAATGGTTTTGTACACAGTTACTGGAACAATTAATTAATTTGAACGTTAACCACGATCTGATAATATTGACAAACTAATCATTTTAATCATGGGAAATAGAATAATTTCAATTACTCGTTAGACAACAAATTCACGTCAATTTAAATATTTTTAAGCCTACCGCTAATTTTAAAAAATTAAAATTAACTCAAGAAAGTGATTCAAGTGGTTTATTTTTTTTATTTTTAAAATTAATTAGTTGGAATTTATATTTTTAACTAGAGGTTATTTTCTGAGTATAAACATTTAGTAAGTTCCTTGACGACTTTTCGTCTATTGTCTTTTTGTTCAGGTACGTGAAAATCGTAACGAGCAAACGAGCATCAAGATCGCAGTAGTAATACCCGAGGCAAGCAGTAGACGAGACGAGACGAAGCGAAGTAGCATCCCACCAATCAAGAGGATTTTCTTTCTTCTTATTTTACCCACCAGCTACCAGACAATTTTCTTCTTTATCTTGGTTACGTTTTATTTTTTTTTTAAGTTTTTCTTATCCACATTGTACAATAGCATCTTGCTTGTCCCATCACTCCCATCACTATCTGACGGTCCGTGTTAAATCGTCCATTATCCAATTGCGATGGCATACACCATATATACATTCTCACACGATTGATGTTGATGCCCAAGAGTGTGTGTATATCCATGTTTGTATGTATCTCAACTGAGAGACACCCATCAAGGATTGTAAGGCAAGAGAGACTGAAATAAGAGGGTAGAAGCACCATCACCACCATCACCAGTAGAAATAGTAGTAGTGGTAGTAGTAGTAGTAGAAGCAGTAGCGATACCACCAGCTTCGGGGTTATTCCGATTGCTTCGTCGATTCACGTTGTATGTTGTTGCGGGTGGCTTCAAACCAACCTACCCAACCTAACTACCAACAAATCTACCATCGTCATTCTTGTTCTTGTCTACATTCAATGTCTACGTGCTGTACCTGTACACTACAAGTCGTCTTTTATATATAATATATACTTGTTCTTCTTAGTTTTTTTTTTTATCCAGTAACCACATTTCTTGAATTTAACGCCCACTATTGATTTCAGCTTGATCGTTTACTAAATTGACTACGCAGTTTTCCAACTCCATTTCATTTTTTTTTCAATTGACAATAAAATTAAAAATTTAATAAATGTTGCATTGTAATTTAATAACAATAATAATGATGATAAAAATAACATAGAAGCCAACAAAAGACTAATCTCTTTTTTTTTATTCACTTGTGAATAAAATTTTCATATGATAAAATAAAAATAAAATACAAAAGACTGGGAATAAAAAAATAAATAAATAAAGAAATGTAAAAAGAGTAACTACTTTACATGGAATTTACATAGCAGACAGAACGGTTGGCTTGACATTGTAGTAAAATTTTTGAATTATATTTTCCCGCAATCGCGTTGTCGTATCTCGTAGTCGTAGTCGTAATAGTATAGTATATATACTATAGTATCCGAGCTCGACCACTGCTACAGTATTATATACCAACTAATGTATATGTATAATGTATATCAAGTAATCGTTAGTGCCCTAGACGGGTTTATTCACATTCAAATATTTTCGTTAATACCATATTGTAGGTCGATAGGATGAGGGCGATGAGGGTGATGAGGGCGATGAGGGACAGTGTGGCAACGCAGAAAACGTTTTGATGGCGCCGTATCATAAATGCGTCCAATGCGTCGCTCGGCATTGCATGGATCGTTTCAGCTTTAAATATATTTTATTGACCCAGACTTTAAACTATGAACAAATTTATCGTATGTATAGACAATTATCATCAATACTATTACTCATTTATTATTATTATTATTATTATTATTATTATTATTATTATTCAGCAATCAAATATATTGTATATTATTATCAAGTTATCATTTAACTTTAATATCACGTACATCCATAATAACCGTGAGACAATAATCGCTAATTTTCAATCGATAGCAATTGCTGTTACTTTTATTATTGTATATTTATTTAATATAAAGAGTAAATTGTGTGGTAATTTCGGTTGTTATTATAGTGCCAATAAAGACTATAATAATAACTGATTGTGAAGCAGGCATCAAGTTATTTAATAATTAATACACGAAATTAATGCTCAATGAAGAATAAATTTTATCAGTATCTATATATCTACGAAAATATTAAAATGACGAGTTTTAAATGCTAATTTTGTTGGTTTATTTTAAATTAAATGCAACTGAAAGTATAAAAAAAAAAATGGAAAACGGTTGACCCTAATCACTTTGAACATGTATTAGTTTTTTCGGGTCTCAGAATCTCGGCATATAATTAAAAATTGGACTGCAAATACTAATTCACGAATTTTTATAAAATTTCAAATTTCTTGGCAAAAAGTTTAAAAAAAAGTCGATTTATTAATCAATCAATAAATAATAAATACGACAAAAAAGTTGCGGTAAAATATTAACAAAACAAAAAGTGTAATAAAAGTTTGACTCGAGAATACTTACTGTCGAGTAAGCATTAATTTTAATAATTATCGAGTTGGAGGCTGGGAAGACAGCAGATTCCTAAGTTGAGATTAATTGTGTTCAAATATTAGCGAATGCCCCACTAGCAGCACGAGTATAAAGAGTAAAGAGAAGAATAAGAAGTAAACGCGAATGAATGAGGGGTATGAAGAGCCAGAAGAGCCAGAAGAGCTAGAAGAGTCGAGTAGTAGTCGTAGTAGTGTATGCCCGTGGTGTGAAGGAGGGAAATGAGGGAAAGAGGGCGTAACTGACCCGAATCCCTGCAGCGCTCGCGGAAAACCTGCTGGCGTAGGAAATGCTTCGCAAGCGCTTCAAGGAAATCATGTCGGAAAATTTCACTAACTGAAAAAAAAAAAAGAAATAAAATCGAGCAACGCTAGGCTGTGCATTCAGCTGCTTGCTCGTCATATGATTCATTACGTCGACGCTATACTGTCACTCAAATCAGTGTTTTACATTTCATTCATAAATTAAATATTTTATTTAATTAAAAATTTTGAGCTTTGTCATAAAAAAAAATTTAATAAATATTTAAATCACTAATATATTTTTTTATTAAGAATTTCATTGAAATAAATTGATGAAATTTTATTATTTCGAAAATAATAAAATGCAAAAATTTGACATGAATAAAAATAATAATAAAAATATCGATTTGATGAAAAACAAAAAAAAACAATATTGTTCGTTTACATTGGGATAAATGGAACCGGTTGGTATAGTTACCGGGTGTGGTTGAAAATCAATCGCGAGTAGACATCTGCAATACAGCTCACTACTGATATTGCTACTACTCGGTACTGGTCATACTACCGACTCGTTTGCTCTCTCTTTGTTACAACACAACTCACGTTATGGAATACAAAATATAAGAGCACTGAGCAGCATTACCAGGAGTAGCAGCAACAACAACAACAATAACAACAGCAACAGACGTAGTAACATATAAAAACCTGTTCACTTGGATCAATTTATACTCTGACAATCATATCATAAAATATTATATATCTTTAAATTCACGTCACATCAGTAATTCGACTTACCAATAATAGTCTTATTCTCTACAGTAGAAAAATACTAATAACTTAAATCATCAGATTTTCACTCATTTATAACAGAAAATAAGAAAAAAAAATTTAAGTTAAAATTAAAAAAAAAATTATTTGATAATATCTGAGGTAACATATTTATTGAGGATCGATTAGAATTTAAATAAACTGAGCTTTAATGAAAGACTCAAAGCCGTTTGGTCTATAAAGAAAGTCAATAAACTTTACAGATTTCAGAGCATAAGATGATTTAAATAATAACCCTGGTTTGATAACAATACTGAGTTTAAACGTATACTAATACAATTTTTATTCTACATTGAGATCATTACTTTCTTAATATTTTTTTCCAAGTTTAAAAAATAAACAAACAATATAAGTATAATAAAATTACGCGTCGATGAAATTCTCTTCAACACATGCCAAGAGTATAGGGAGATCCTTCCATTTCGGTCATCATACGTGCCATTAAACTCAGTCAGACGGATGCTCGATAAGCCCCAATCCTCGTGCGAGAGAGAATTTCCACCGAGGCATGTCAGAACACCGTCCGGTCAGAGATATCATCATCGGGGGTTGGCAAAGAGCATTTCCTAGGTGAACCAACCACTAGCACCACTACCACTACCTCTACCACTACCTCTACCACTACCACCATCAATATCAACAACAGTAGCCGTAGTAACATCAACTGGCCAGCTTGGGCTTCATCCGATGCATTCCCGTTCTTGTCCTCATCCTAAAATGGCTGCAGGAAATATAATGACTGTTACAAGTGTGCTAGATGTTAAATCCTCACTAAAATTCTACTACGTGATCTGCCAGCACGAATGTTCGGTAGTATAGGTTACCCTCGATTCAACCCATCATCCACATGTGCTATATGTAATGATAATTTCAATGTGTCCCACTGCCAATCTCGATGCGTTAATATCATTCGCCAGCAATCATTCAATTATGGTCATGAGGCATGCCGTTGTAGGGCATCGCCGTAAACTATTTAACTCATTTTTATAATCATCTAATTTATCGTTATTTTATATAGTTGCTAATAATTATATATAAACATATAAAGACTTTTTTTACTCACAAAGTCAACAAATTATTTGTCGAACTTATCTCTTTTTCAGTCTATATTTTCGTATTTTTTTAAATTATAAAAAAAAAAAACCTTATTTATTAAATATTGAAAAAAACGTGTATTTAACTTGAAATTTGGGATACATTTTATTGTTACTAATATTTACTAAAATTTATTTATCGACTAAACATTAGTATGTTATGTCCTCGTCACCCTTTAAAAATTATTAACATACTTTTCTCTTAAATATATATTATTATTATTATTATTATTGCGGGAATTCCCAACTTTGCCAAAATTTACACATTGGTTTGATAGTTATGAAAATATTTGGATCATTTGGACTCGGTTATTTAATAGACTAAATCCATTCTGATCCCAATCATTTAATATTCGTTTAATTTTATTTAACTATTTAATTATTGAAGAACTGTATATGTATGTGACCCTGATAGGCGACCTCGACACATAGATTCTAATTGGTAAGCGAAGACCTCAACTTTTATCACCTGCCGGAGAAGCTACCGAAGCTACCGACTATCTATTAACTATACGCTGCCATGATGTCAGATTTTCTTTAAGATCTGACAAACTGGCGGAGGATAAGCTGTTATGCCGTAAAAGCTCTGTGTACGCATCTTCTATACACACTCTTTAAAAATAAATTAGTGAAATTCAATGCAAATCAGTGGATAGTCACCGTTTCTTCAGCTATAAGTATACCACTAATTTAATCAGTAATATACTTATAGCCGGTATCCAGTGCACATTAATTAATTCGCAGTGAATTTCATTAATTCATTTTTAGAAAGTATAACACCAGTTGATAAAACTTATCGATACTTACTGTTTGCTAATGACAATAAATCAACCTTTCCTGATTATAACTTTTAATGATATGGTTTTAATAATACTATTATTTTTTTTTCTTTCTCTTTGAAATATCTGATGATTGTTAGAATTGTATTGGAAAAGCAAGAGGGATTTTAATCATTAGCTGTAACCACCCAGGAAGAAGGATTAAGAGGGCTCGTCGGTTGACTAGCTGGCTGACTGGCTGGGTAACTTGGATTCATGTGAGGGAAAGAAGCTTTAGATTCCGCCTGTCAAAGGGGATGATTTTCATTATAATTAACCTGAGGTCGTAGAAGCCTTGTACAGAGAAGGACGATGTGCTCTATCAGGCTGACCCATAATCGTGCAAGCTGACCCGTACCACGGATAATCTTGCTAGTCAGTAGAATTCTGACCTCGACGAATGTTCAACGGACCAGCAAAATATAAAATCCTAAGTAGATTATTATCCAAGAAAATCACGTGCTATTTATACTACGATCGATCTATTTTTTTTCTTTATATATATTAAGTTTATTTTCATTTTCTAAGTTATATTCATTTATTTATGACATCACTTTTTTTTTTTTTTATATATCATTTTTGTATATAGTATTCAAAAGTTTTATAAATGAAAAAAAACAAAAATTATCTATATTTGAGTTGAAACAAATTTTAGAAATCAATATTTCCCCAGAGCTTACAATAACTTTCAATATTTACAAAAATATCGTTCATTTAAAAGCTAAAGCCGTTTTAAATTTTATATTTCAAAGCGGATTTACATTTAAAAGATACTTTGAAGTATCACTAACTATTTTCAGTATTTTGATAAAGTAATCTAGTATATGAAGCAATATGCCACTTTATGCAGCGCATCATTATGCGTTAAACTAATCCATCTATATTTAGAAATTCTATACATAAATAATAATAATAACAATAATTTTTATTTATTTATTTTTTTTTTTTTTATAATAAATTCCATAATAATATTTTCCATGATAAAAACTAAAAAAAAAAAAAATATCTTAGAAAAAAAATATTATCAATCATAAAAATCTACACGTATACTTGAATTTAAAAAAAAAAACTTGTTCATGAAAATTTAATTTTGAAAATGCCTTGACTGAGAATATAATTCTGAGAGTTAAATAAAGACGATAAAGACAAAGTTGAAAAAAAAGAAAAAAAAAAAAAAGAGGACATATAAGAATGTGAATAGAAAAGACAAAAGCAAAAGTGCACATTTCGTAAAGTCATGTTCCGGTACACACGACCAGCAAATACGTGAGATTGCCAAACGTTGCAGAAAGAAAAAGGGTACGAGCAGCGGGATCCAAGTATGTGTACCCATACCCTTAAGTTACGGTTTATTTCCCTTTCCAACTCGTAGCCTCGTTCCAATCACCATTGACTGGTTTACGAAAAAAAGATATAAAAAGAAAAAAAGTAAAAGGAGCAACCGTCCAATCGTTTGATCACGAGCTAACCATTCGATTGAACGTACCAGAGAATAGAGAGGTAAGAGAAAAATGGCTAGCAAAAAAAATAAAAAAAAATAAAAGAGCTTCGGGAAGTCCTGAACTTAAATTCCTGGCGTGCTACCTACTCTCGAGTGTCCGGCAAGTCTCGAAGCGAATAAAGTTACTTCAGATCTTCTTGCCAGCTCAAGATTAAGAGCAAGTAAAGTTAAAGAACGAGGAATGGCGATAGACTTGCC
Organism: Microplitis mediator; assembly: GCF_029852145.1. Classification (NCBI taxonomy): domain Eukaryota; kingdom Metazoa; phylum Arthropoda; class Insecta; order Hymenoptera; family Braconidae; genus Microplitis; species Microplitis mediator. The sequence goes on along the minus strand of NC_079976.1, from coordinate 156,680 downwards.
TGGTCTTGCCATCCCTGATGCCGCTGCCACTACCTAAGCTATACACTTTCTACTCCTTTTCTTGGAAAAAAAAAAAATAAATAAAATGATAAAATGAAAAAAAGAGTGCAAATAATATAAAAAATCTGGAACCCCCCAACGAAGATTATACTTTCACATGGGTAATATATCAACCTGTAATGGCTCACGATCTCGTGTCGATCTAACTGATCGTGCTCTATGTTTCTTGCGTTGTTCATGGCCCAGAGAAAACTATCTAACCAAAAGTTTTAACCGGATGAGTCCTAATGCTGGCAGATCTACAGAAAATAGTGGTTTTATCTTTTTTAAAGGCTTATACCCTTATTTTTTTTTTTTTTTTTCAGAAAGAAAAGTTAAATTCATTCATTTCTCGTTTAGTGAGATAGATATAAAAATTTGAAGATTAGTATAGCTGTAAAGTAGGATGTTTAAAAAATAATTGTTTATTGGTTTGTAAGAAAAGGGAAAATAGTTAAATAAATGCCAACTTTTTTAAAAGAAACTACCTAGAGGATATTAGAAGAAGACTATGAGATAATTGGTGTGCAACATCAGTAGAAAATTGGAAAGAGAATGGAATGGTGATTCGAGGGCAATATCCAGCAACTTCCGATAACAGACTAGTAGGTGACATCGTTGATACGACGATCTCGGGTGGTTTTGTTGTTCCACAGAGAAAACTAAAATACCACAAAACAACACATATAAACTAAAAAAAAAATTATATTAAAATAACCAAAAAAAAAAGAATGTGTTGCATATAACCGTTTAATAAAACGAGCATGTCCTGCCAATAATTGTCTATTGCTCTTCGCGTTACCCCATCGCACTTTATTTATTACATTACTTTTACAAATAAAAACTCAACGATTAAGTTCTAAACCATTAACCGTATCCACTTTCTTTTTTTAACGACTGAAAATTCGATTAAAATTGTTGTTCTGAATGATTGATTTAGTTTATTTTTAGGGTGAAAAAAAAAAAAAATGGTTGTTAATATTTATAAATACATGTCTATGAGAAAATCTCGAGTCAAGTATTTGAGTTTTCACTGTAAACACTTGGGTGAAGAAGCCGAAGATAAGTCTTTGAACCTGGCGTTTGGGTGACAATTCACAAGTAGTCACTTGAGCAAGACAAATCGACACGTTAGTGGCTTCTCAGTAGCACAGCTCTCATCATTTGAATCTCAGCTATCTGTTTGAAATACCGAAGTGAAGCCTATTTTCGATATACAGCCCTTTGAATAATTAAATAAAATACTATTTGCAACAAATATTACTTATAATATAATACTTTAGACATTATATTTGATATAGAATTGGGTCAATTGTATGTTTGCAATATATTTAAAATAAAATCAATAATACAAATAGCTACATAACGATATCCATTAATCATAACAACCAGGGGTTGTTTGATAAATCGACAACTACTAGAGAATGTAAGTGATTTATATATAATCGTTTAGTAATGATATTTAATTAATTGCTTTATTTCTTCGATGACTTTTTTATACTTTTTTTATTTACACTTTAATCAGTTCCACTTACAACATCAGCTATTTGTATAAAAAATTTAAATGATTGATTTTATTTAAAATGAAAAAAAAAAAATAATAAATCACGGTCACTGAATGTGTGTAGTCGAGTACCTTTAGAGCCTGCCTAAAAATATAAAATCGACGCTATATCTAAAGAAAAATTTCATTTTTGATAATGTACATAGATTTATTCAACACGAAGCAATTCAGAGCGGCCAGAATAAGTGGTACCGAAAAAAAAAAAAAAAAAACAAAAAAAAAATAGATGGGCCAATTTTCTGTTTGAAAAAACGCCTGAGGGTGACGACGACGACAACGGGAATGGCAACGACTGGGTTCCTACGAGATATAGTCAAGATTTTACGTACATAAAATTTCTTCTCCCCTTGGTAGTAGGTAATGTCTCGCGCCATTTCTTACAGCTCTATAAAACCTTTCCCAGTAAAAACTACTTCAACAGTCATGGAGGGTGTCTAAGTATCAAAAAGCACACGTCTTATCCTCCTGTTTTGTTATTCCGTTTATGCGATCATGGATTTTTATTATGTCTATAATCACACATGCATAAATATGTATATATATACGTCCAATTATGATGATAATGTTTTATTTAAAAATTAAACGTATATATATTGAATTTGCATAAAGTAGATTTTATAGTCTGTTGAAATTGAATGTTTGTCATAGTTATAAATTATTTTTTCTTATGACTTTTGTTTTTTCGTTTTTCTAGCTTAACGCTCTTGTCTATTATGTGTTATATACAGTGTATATTATTAATATATGTATATAAATATGATAAAGGGGGAGAAAAGTTGAGAAGAGGGTGGAAAGAAAGTAGATAATAGAAAGTATAAAGTAGAAAGGTTGATTTAGATGAGATGAAAAATATATTGTGCAACGCCACCGGCTGTGCCAATAAACTCCACAGACACGTTACGGAAAAAGATGCTTTCTCTTTCTCTTTCTCTTTCTCTTTCTTTTTTACTCTTTCTTGGAAGCTTTATTTCGCGGTCGCGCAAACTCTCGTAAATGGTGAAATGTGCCCTAGGGATGAAATGAGATTTTCCTTAATTTAACGGCTTGCACTAAAGAATCTGTTGTTCCGTGTAAAATGAAAAGTAGTTAACATGTCACTGAATTTTTTCCCTACCTACCCCTGTGTACTTTTTTATTTTTAATTTTAAAATTTATCCTCATTTTTAAAACCATTTTATGATGTATGTTTGTGGAAATTGAAAATGAAAATTGGAGCACGAAAAAAAATAATGATGATAGAAATTGTCTAAAATTGTCAACGAATTGATAAATGTTTTTTTTATATAAATACATATATATATTCATAAAATAATTTAATATGTACATGGGAAATTTGTTTGGGTTTGCGTTTACGATTTAGTAAATGGGTCAAGTAGAAATATGACGTGTTTATCTGGCGAATGGAATATGACAAGTGAATATGTTTTGTTGTATACTGTATACTGTTTACTGTATACTGCCGTTTGCATACGTAAACTTTTTAAAATATTTATATTTCATTTGTCATTTTAATGTGTTTATTATCTATTACAATTTTAATATTTACTCTCAATAGTACATTTTATAAAAATAAAAGTGATGATAGTATTCAATTTTTTTTCTCATAAAAAGTAAAACCTTACAAGTGTCCTAACATGGAACAACACGATTTTGGCCATAAAAATCCAAATCTAACAGTTATGACTTGAAGATATTAAGCGTAACAAATTTAGCTCCTTCTCAGTATAAAATAAATATGTGTGGAAAGTAACATTTGTTGTTTTATAGAAAACCATCATTATATGTTATTTACAAACTTTTCATGACTTAAAACTAAACATAGTAGTTAGAAAACAATATGAATTGTCTTTACCGCATCATCATCATCATAAAATTTTTTATGACGTTATGATAAACTCGACTATAAAATATTAAAATTAGCATATTCAGAAGCAGAAAAGTAACGAAATAATGCATATGAATTATATTGTATGTATTACTATACCATTATAAACTGGCAATAATAATTACTATTATTTAGTAAATAAATAAATAAATAACGTTGTTTGGAAATGAAATATGTACTTATATATTTAAATTGATGAAATGAAAAATAAATATTGTACATGTATCAAAAAATAGTATACACCATACTGTATTGTTTATTTTTTCATATGTATATATAAATATACACAGATGTTATGTAAAATAGTCGATAAACGGATAAAACCATATTTGTATCGCCGTGATCAACATCCGGCAGTACGGATTCCGGATTATTGAACGTAAACAATTCGATGTTCAATATTGCGTGCATATTTAAAAATAATACGCATGTGTGATCATTTTTACATGATTTTATTTTTATTTCAAAATATTTTTTTTTTTTTCCAATAGACTCAGATATATTTTATGCGAACAATTTATTATTTTGAGTACTTTTATCTTGTTCTTGTATATTGTTTTTTATTTTTATTTATTGACTGAGTGCGCGGTGAATTGATTTATAGCTGCATGAGTTGATACTCTATTTAAAATAAATACTAAAAATTTCATAAAATTAATTAGCTATGTCAGCAATGAACAGAATAATTTTTCGAGCGTCAGTAATAATAAATCGAAAAATACATCCTATCTATAATATATATATATTTATTTATAATAGAATTCTTTTGAAAAATAATAGAAAGGATCGAGGTTGAAAAGCTTGTAAGCTCAATGAAAGACTATCGAATTGCCTCGTCTTCATTTCTATCCTGTATTTTATTTTATTTTTTTATTCCACCTTATGGTCTGAAATCCCGCGTCAAGCCAATTCCAAGACAATGATTCAACGAAAGACCAACTGGATACTGTGGCAAGAAACAATCCCAGATTCGTTCGGGTAAGCAAATCCCTATTCTCTGTCTTTCTATACTATACAGTATACATCCATACCTACTATTACTCTCAACCTCTCAAACTCTCAAACTCTTAAACTCTATTCTTTAGGGATACATAAACACATACACATAAACATATATAGATTTGAAGACTGAAAGGGACTTTATAACCTAAACCTCATCTACTTTGTCTTTTGTGATATCCCGGAAACCTTTTTCATGTGTACTTTGAGTCTGTCGATTGTTGGTTAAAAATAAAATTTAAAAAAAAAACAGGAGATAAGAGTTTGCTTGCTACGGTGGTTTTTACATTTAACCTTTAAATTAATATCTCATTTAAAATTATACATAATTATTATTATTATTTTTTTTTTTTAAATAAATAATTAATAATTAGTATTGAGAAATTCAATAAGGTTATTTATAATTTATCTAACCAATAATCTAATATTCTTAAAGTGATGATGATAAAAGATGAAGTTTATTCTATAAGATAAAATAATCTACTTGACAAGTTAAGGATCACAATATTCAAATTATATGCATCACCATCAAATAATATCACTCTAATCTATCTTAATTTTTTTTTGTTTAATGTCTTTAAATTAAACTACTAGTGAAATCAACATAAATTTATTTCATCTCACACTCGAAAAAACATACCGTGTACAAGTTATTTAATATTGAATAATGTATTAGTAATTATTGGAAAAATTGTGTATTCCACCAGCTGGCGTAATTTAATTAATTATTCATCAAACATCCCCTTTAATATATACCTCTGATTATCTACCTCTTTATACTTAAAATAAATATACATCTACTCTAGCTAATTATATAAAATCTGTAAACTTTTGAAATAAAAAAAAAGTTTCAATTATTTTTTCCACTTTCTCTTTTATAACAAATATTTATGAATATGTAGTGCTGAGTTAACAAGTAATGATTTACACAAAAGAAAAAAAAGAAAAAAAAAATTTAGGGCAAAAAAGTGGCGAAAACTTTCTCTCCAATATTTTCCTCATCAACGTTGTCAAAAAGTTTGAAAAAAATTAGTCAACATTTCTTCCGGTAAAAAGTACGTTGCTACTACGATTGCGGTAATTACTGTGGTTTCTTAATTTTTTTCATATGTATTTTATTTTATTTACTTTAAATGTCTCGGACTGCCGGGAGACGAACTTTCCTGTAATTATTCAGCTGATGCATTTGAAGCTAAAACTATAAGACCTTGAAAGAGGACAGAATAAGAAGGCAAAAAAGGAGGAGAAGGAAAAGAAGAAGCAGCAGCAGGAGTAAAATACAGGAATATACGAAAAAGCACAAGCAAAAAAAATAAATAAAAAATAATAATAATACAAAACGCCTTTTGTAAAACTGATTGAAGAGGTGAGAGGGGAGAATGAGCTACTTTCTGGTACTTTCTGTTACTTTCTGGTACTTTTTGTCGGTAGAACAAAGTACCAGTACGTCACACTCTTACTCCACTATACACTCGACTACTCCTCATTCTCACTCATTCTCACTCTCTTATACTCATTTTCATTTCTATCCATCCTTTTATTATCTATCTCCGTCTGACTTTTACCACCCTTATATAACGCTCGCTAATGGCTGTCTAGAGCGTTACTGTTGCGGAAGTTAGTGGAGGTTTTGAGTGAAAGCAATTACGAAATAACTTTTAACTACCCTTAACACTCGTATATATACATATATTGATAAACATTATATTCCTATACTCATTACTGGACAAAAGAATTATATTTTCTTGTTCATGTTAAAGATAAGCCAATTGTTATATTTATTGTCATCACTATTATTATTAAAACTATTATTCACATGATAATAACGATGTATAAGAAAAGAGTTTTTGTATTTAATACTTTTATAAAAGCAGAAAACATAAAGAAAAAGAAATGAAGAAGAAAAAGAAGAAGAAGATGAAGAAGAAGAAGAAGACGAAGCAGCAGAACCAGATGCTATATGACAAAATGATATGACGGCAATAAAGAGACAATACTGCGTTGAACTTTGTTCCACGAGTGTAAAGTTAGTTAAGACGTCAAGTGATAAAATGTGAAACGAACGAACAAACTGACGCAAGTGGCAATTTCATTTCATAATAGTTAAAACGTTAACTCGCCTTATTCAAAATCATAAATGCTGTGCCCATTAATGATACTGTGATGGTTGCTAGATAGTTATTCACGGTCTACCTATATTCATTTTCCCTCATTTTACTCGGGGCTATAACTACTTTCTCTTCTATAAAAATAAAATACTCAATTATTATACTTATAAATAATATTTTCATAGATAATATTCAAATATTAAAAAATATTTAGTGGTTTGTTATACATATAGATATAAATAGGTTAAATGCTAGTCGAGTTTTAAAACTTTAAATTCATGTCGTGAAGACATATTAAACTTCGATATATGATGTTGGGTATATTTTAAGGTCTTCCGGGAGATTCTTTCACTTCTTGAATAAGTCAAACACTCATGAATAAATGGACTACTATATATTATACACTATATCTATAATACAACATAAAAATATGCGAATAAATGGACTATTTAAATAATTTATTTATCTTAATTATTTAAATAATAAAAATTATAGAGTTTCTGAAATATGAAAATAGACCTTGAGTAGTCTGCATAATAAAATCACATGATCCAACCTAGGATATATATGCATAAACGTTAGTCTCAGGTTTTTCAGTTGAAATGGCGAACACAGAGAGTCTTTACCGACGTTTAGACAAATTCAATTTTCCAGAGCATTACACGAACCCAGGGACCAGAGATAATCTTCTGCTCTTTCACTGTACTACCCACTACTTCTACTACTACCAGTATTATTATCATTATATTTTAAACAAAAAATAAATATACATCTATGACAACGCTCAGTATAATGACAATAAATATTTAAATGGACAGTAAATAAAGAACTTATGTATAAAAAAAAAGAACAATTATCATTTAATTTGAAATATAATTTATTATAGCAAAGAAAATTCATTTCTTAATTTGTATTTTTATTTAAATTAATCTCGACCATGACAAACGTTCAGTAGTGTTTGTTTTGTTGTAAATTCGAAGCTGACACCATGTTAATGAACGACGTATTTACTCAAGAACAGAGAGACTACGAAATAGAATACGATGTGAAGCAATGTTCCACATATACATATATACGTATATACACATACAGAATTGGACGTCTTGGTAACAACTATCCTTACTCTGTACGTCTGTACTCTGATGTGTACCACCAGTAATACATTGGATAGTAGTCATTCTACTCTTGTCTCACTTTACACCCGACTAAAACTAGGAAAATATACTTAGCCAGTTGAAATTTCGCTTTCCACATTCTACTAACTAAATTAATCTGCCACCGAGATTTCTCCCACTCAAATTAATTTCATCCCATCACTCTCGAACAAAACGCTTTTTGCTAATTATTATTTTTTTTAAATACTTGTATACAAACTTGACATCAGGATTATTCTTGGCCATTTACAACAAATTATATATTATTAAAAATATTGGAAAATCTAAATGTGCACATACCTCAATCGCTCATTTCATTTTTAATCATTACTTTTATTATATAACACTAATGTATTTCTTTAATTTCGTTTTCAATTAATTACAATTAAGCTAAAAGGATTTAGATAGTGATTTTTATAAGGGTTCTTGTGATAAAAAATACAACGAGAATAAAGAAAAAGTAAGGCCGATTAATTGAGTCTATCGAGAGTTATCGTGTTTATGAAATTTCATACGTGACAATTGACAGCACTGATTTCTTGAGTTAAAATAATTTATTTTACACTAATAGAAAAATGAATGTTCCTTAATAAATTCTCTATATACTAGTATATAATTTTACCAATTTTGGTGTAATTAACGGCGTAGAAATATTTTTGTGTAAAATAGTCGGAAAAAAAACCGTTGATAAAGCACCCTCAGCGCTTTCGCGTTTGAGCTGTGCAAAATATAATTTTCACTACTTTATACAATAAGTGTTATAAGTCTAGTTTATAAATTGATACTACGAAAAAACTCAAAAATATTGTAATAATTCTTGTACGTCAGAGTATAGATAAAAAAATAGAGGAAATAAAAAAAAAGTTAAGGGAAAACGCTCATAAAATTCAGTAAATCTGACGTACCGTACAAGTTAAAGAAAAAAATCTTGTATGGCACGAGATTTGAAAGAATAAATCGAAATACAAACTAAAAGTCAGCATGGATTTATAAGTACTTGACTCATTTTTTCTATTGCCGTTAAGAATTCATAATGAAAGTTTTTTCAATACAAAATGAATCCATCTCTTTCCGGCATTCTTCTTTATTAACTTTTTTCTTTCATACAACCTACTACGGATCATTAAAATGAGTACACTAAATATCATTATTATTTTTTATCCATGCAGAATGGCAATGATAACAATTATTATAACTATAATTGTAATAAAATAACAAATCTATTGACATTCATCAGACAATTAAACTCATGATCCTCATCATCATGACGACAAGCTCCCGGTAATTACTTCGGAGATAACGTACGAGCTATTTCTAGAAACGGAATCCCTCGGGAAAGGGTAAAGCTCAATGTATATACCAATTCAAGTGAGACAGAAGACTAAGCGCATATAAACGTAAATTTAATGTGCAGAAGAGAGAACGAGAAAGAGAAAGAAAGAAAATGGCAGAATAGAATATCTGGCGTGTCCTCAGAAATTGTCGAGACGATCGCGAATATAGCGGAATTGTTGCAGAACCCCAAGAGAGAACGAAGGAACTTGAAGAATGTCATATTGGCTTTTGCGGCTGGTGCTGCTGCTATTGCTGCTACTGCTGCTGGTGATGGTGCTGGTGATGCAGTTCATAGAGTTTGAGAGAATAAGAAAACGAAAAGAAAATGAAAAGAAAAATAAAAGACAATTGAACCGAATAAAAAAAAAAAACATAAAGAAAGAATACTCTGAAGATCGATGGGAACGAGATAAACGAGACAACTCACTGCCCAGATACAATACCAACAAACAAACCCTCAATTTACAGTCGTTAGGACACAACCTTTAATTAAATATTTGTTACGTTCTAATTGCTACAAATTTTTTATTTTTTTTTTTTCAATCAACTTAAAAAATGTATAAAAATTACATTTATAATAATGGTTAATAATTAATATTAATATTAATATTGCTAAACCGCTTATCACTTTAATCTCATTGAGGTTGCAGCAAAATCCAAACATTACCTCATTCAAAGTTATGGTATAGCTTCTCTTCTATTTCATACCACACCTACCCCCTATACACATATACATATATGATACATACTTGATACATACCCACACACAAACCTCAAGAAACTTGTTAAGATAGATTGTTCAACAGAATTCACCTTCTAGGCAGCAGTAGTAGTAGTAGTAGTAGTAGTAGTAGTAGTAGTAGTAGTAGTAGTAGCAGTTGCACCAGCCATTTCGTCGTAGAGTCGAGAATGGAGTGTGGGTAGTGTAGCTAAATCTAGTGTAGTGAGCTCAGATACGGTAATTGATTGCTACACTGCTACCCCTAGATTAATAGTCACTATTTAATCATCTGTCTTATCATGCCTTAACAACATATAAATCATTAATTAACAATAAACATATCTATTGTTAAATTTAACAGACTTAAAACTTTTAAATTAAAGTTTCTGTTGGTTCAAAAAGTTGTATAACGAAAAACCGTGTCGGGCTTATGAAATTAGCTGCCTGGAAATTCTGATTGTTAGACAAACTGACCTGTGTAAACAAATGTTTGAATGCATCACACTTGAGTGATTAAGTCTGATAAAATGGTCAAGGTAAAACGGAGGCAGATGGTTCTAAAAACATTGGTAGCAAACATGCAGTGTAAAATTTGATAGTAAAGGAAAGTCTGGTGATTGAATATGTAGTTAGAAGGATAGTCAGGTAGTTAGACATCACAAATATGTTAAGCATCAATAGATAATAGATAGATGTCGTCTATAGCGATGAAAATTTATCTATATATATATATATATATATACTGACAGCTTGTTCACCAGCACTCGTGGATATGCAAGCAACATAATGCTAGCACGTTGAGGAGCAAGACAAAGTTGATGACGGAAATGCAGGGCCACCAGCATGCCTCGACACGTACTCTCCCAGATACAACACTCAGAAATGATTACATTAACCCTCTTAGTTATTGTCAATACACTACACACAACACTAGTGTACCTACAGAGGGTACTTGTGTTGTCTTGTGTTTATCAAGTTCTTGTTGTCAGCTACTAGCCTTTTCGATGACCCAAATATTAACTTATCAGGTAATCACCGAGACATTTCATTATCTAACGTGTAGTCAATTAATTTTTTAGCTTGTTAATAATATAATCTAAGAAAATAAAAATATAAATGTATTCCTATTGATTTTTTTTTTTTTTTTTTTGTTCATGTTATTATTGTTATTGTTATTGTATGGAAAAGATGAAAAAGCTTTTTCGTTAAAAGCACCAAAGTAGAACATGTATCGGCATAATTCTATTTAGTTCAGACAAAAATGTAGAACAGGGAATGAGAAAGAGTGAGAAAAATAAAGAAAGAGATGATGAAAAAAATCTGAGAGACGAAAAGTAGTAAAAGTAAAAGCTTGGGGTTAAAAACAGCAAGCAAGAATATCATGTCATGGTAGTGGTAATAGTAGTAGTAGTTATGGTGGTATTATATAATATTTGTGTATATCTATATACTTGGATGAAGAATGAGAAAGTGCAGCGAAGGAGAATAAAAGAGACGAATGTAGATGACGGGTGGGTAGCCTGTTGGATTATAATTAAATTTAATTACGTAGTTCATAGCATCGAGATATGTACGTGAGATTTTAGAGCATAAATTGTTCTCTCATACAGTAGTACATGCGTGTTCGGTTTCATAAATTTACAACTATGCATGTTACCTATTTCATTTCAGTCTATTATGTGTATATTTTATTTCTGCCATTTAAAGGTATACGCAATTACTATTTTATTTTATATCAACTGATTTTTGTTATAAAATTTATGAATTATAATAAAGTTAAATAATATATATGTATATAATAAAGTGAAATATACTTGAGACGAAAACAAAAAAATTAATAAAAAAAGCGGGACAATTTCCTGGTAGAAAAAAATAAATAAAGAAAATAATCAAACTAAACTTCAAAGAAGATCTTTTGGCACGACTTTATATTCAGCTTCACCAACTTTTCATACAATAAAATGCAACGTAATCTCTTGTATCTCGGAAGGGAAATTTAAAGTTTATTTTTTAGAATATCATAGCAATGAAAGTTGTATTTATATTTTTTTTGGATAGATTCCAGTGATAATGACAAATTTTAATGTAATCCATTCTTAAATGTTATTGCTAAGATGATAAACTTGAATAGTCTATTATAAATTTGCACAATGACACGTGTCATATTGTTTGAAATATTAATAATTACAAATAAGATATTAAAACTAAAAATTCAATTTAAATAAATTTTTTTTCTTATAATATTATTTAGTTTCTTTTGAAAACGATAGGACATTGTGATTGTAAAAAGAAAAGCTTTTAGTAGTAACTATTCACTCTTTCGAAACTTTAATTTCGTCTCCATTGCAATGCCACTTCTATTTTATCGCTTGGCTCGCTAGAAAATCGGTAGGATTACTTTGGTGACGATAATCCGCTTTTTCGGTGCCCTTTTGTTACAAACTCCCATTCTTTTCTTTTTTTTTTATTTTTTATTTTTTATTGTTTCCTTATTGATTGTATTCATTGTTTCATCAATTTAGAATGCATATACATTATATTTTTCGTAAAAAATATTAATGAATAAATACAACACACTTGATTATACCTTTTAAATGTAAATTGATTGATCTAGAGTGCAAATATACTTAATATTCAACTGAAAGTTAATAAAGTTTTTGTTGAGTGATAAAAATAATTTTTTAAATCTGAGCATCAAGCGTGCGCAACTTAATTGAAAAAAATGAATGCTGATATTAAACGCAGTCTTGGGATGAGGAATTTATTTGGCGTAGTTTCAGAAATCACCACTAAGAGGCGTATGAGCGCACAGACTTTTCCTTCTCAGACACATGTCGTCAAAATTTTAAGACCCGTTCAAATAAACAATTTTTTTCTTTTTTTTTTTTCTTTTAAACAATCACTATTAATATATGAGCAAATCATAAAAATTATATTAGTCTATTTTAAAATTTTTTTTGTATTTAAACCATCACTGTTAATATGTGCACAAATTGTTTAAAAAACTGCCAAGATTCATGCTATAATTTGTTAACAGTGATTTACCCGAGGCGAGGACATATCTATGTAAGCATAGTACTTACGTAGATATGCGCATCTATCACTTGATGGTGTAGTGGAATAACTATGGAATGGCTCGAAAATACGCAATTCTTAGTTCGTCATGCGTGGAGAGTTTCGTTCGAGTCACGGTGTTCCCTGGGTTACTGGTAAGTAGTAAAACGACCGCTGTCTTAAGGAATTCGAGTGCGTATTTTACTGCCGTAATGCAGCAATCCATTAAACGCGTAATCAATGATTAATTAAATTAAATTAATATCGTCTCTATATTTCCCTCATTAAAAAACAATTTCTCTCTTCCTTTCATTAATTTTTACGCTCTTGAAATATATTTATATGTGTATATACATATATTTTATTCTTCTTTGTATATATATTTTTTGTTTTTTAACAAGACCATCAACAACGCCCGTGCCAACATAATTTTTTTTTCTCGTCTTTTAAAGTCTCTCCCCTTTCTTTTAGCCCCTCTTACCCCATAATCTTTCTTTTCACCGACCTCGTTTCCTTTTTAACCACAACAAGGCGCTTGAAAAATCTAAGTTTCTTACATAAAAAAAAAATAATAATAATAATAAAAAAAATAAAATACAAAAATAAAAATAAGCAATCTAAGGAATGTTAAATTTGTTTGTCCAGTGGTGATTTAAGAAAAACAATCGAATTTTTATTTTTTTTTTGTTTCATACAACTCAATTATAAAAAATATAGAAAAATCAAAAATAATTATAAATTATTTTATCCGCGAATGACGAAATAAAAAAAATAATTACAATTATTTAATTCTTGAAGACACTTGAGTCGTCCTCAGACTCACTTGAAACAAAGATTTTCCTGTCTCTCATGAAAGCCTCACTGTGTCTCAACCTCAACGGACACAAAGAAACAACACAAAGTTTAAGCACATTACGACCTCAACCGACGAAATAGCTGAATCTTCCGCTTTTTTTTTATTCTCCTCTTCTATTTATTCAACAAATCTGACAGCATACTTGTGTGAACGATAACGGATGATATAACGGGTACTTTTTGTGTGTACACAAAACTCGTTGACCTCTCAAGTCGGCCTTTCTCAAACATTTTAACCCCTGATTTTGATGTTAGTAAAAAAAATGTATATATATATAAGAAAGAAAAAACAAAACTAATACCTTGATTCTCATTTAACCAACATTTCCTTATAAATAAAAAGATTTACTTTTCCCAGTTCTCTCATTTCAAGCATAAGTAGCCCTTCAATACTTATTCGACTCACGTTTATCTCAGCAAACATTTTTTTTCTTTTTAATTAATAATTTTCAATTAACAATAGCTTTTCTATGCAATTGTTTGCTTTACTTGAAATTAAATTTTTTTTTCTTTTTTTATTTAATAAAAAAATAATCTTTCATAAAATTCATGAATTTAATATATTTTTGAACAATGTTCTCTACTGAACGTTAATTAATTACATGATGGAAAATATGCAAATTTTTGATTGAGTTTATTCATCACATGAAGCGATTCAACATTCTTTATCATATTATACTTTACTAACCATAGCTAATAATTAAACAAAAAGCTTTTCATTAAAAGTAAAAATAAATATTTAATTTAATTTTTATGAGAATTTAAACAATTAATACCAACAAAAAGCATATATACAATCGCCTAAGAGAAACAATATATTTACTGACGTCATATCTATACAGTAGGCTATTAATAGACAAATTTATAATCCAAATGTACAGCAACCGAATATACAGCACTTGAATGAACATTGGCTATAGGCATCTTCAAAATTAATACATTTGACGTATATATAATATTTGGACATATATATATATATATATGTGTGTATAGAGGTAAGGGTGAAACTGCGTGTTCACCACCACCATCGCCATCACAACCCCTGGGAGAGAAAATTGGCGGAACTCGGAAGTGGTTTCCCAGGGGCGTGATCGAGAATTATCATTCAATAACCCAACGTTGAGAAAATGTATTCCTTGTCCCGAGGCTCAAAACTTATGATACAAGTGCCGAGCCGAGATATTATACAATGTCACAATCTATACATTGTATTACATAGACTTTCTGTACATAAATTCTAATAATTTATATTTCAACCACGTATACAATTATTATCAACTCGAGTCACCGGAAAGAAATATGAGTTATAGCTATAATTTGCTATTTTTTATAATAATTATCAACATTTTCACATTATTTTTAATTTATAAATTTATCATTAAAAATTTTAGCTCAGTCCATATTTAACCAAAAATACTAATACTACATGTAATACGATGGTTAGTAGACACAACAACAACAACAACAACAACAACAACAACAATTGTACCAAGTCAGAAACAAAGAGAATCCAATGCAAGTTTCAACATAAATACTGTAGCGATGGTATATATATATATATACCTATAAAGTGTGTAGCGACGCCACCGCTTGAGGCGCTGTTTAAAATACTAGATGGACATTGCCTCATCCACATAAAAAGATCTACCACCGTTGCTCTCTTCACATTTTAAAATATACGTCATCTACATTCTAGTCATTGTAATTGTAGTTGTAGTTGTCGTGTGCTACTAACGAGAAGAAATACACTTTATACATCACGGATGTCGACTCTTATATGTATATATGTATATATAAAATAAAACATACAAGTAACGTACATATTTTTCGGCTACACCTGCTGGTGCACTGTCGAGTAAGCAGAGCAACGAATGTGCTCTACGACAAAGAAAAAAAAGCTTGATAAAAATAAAAGAAAGTAATAATAATAATAATAAAAATGAAAAAAAAAAAAATAGATAAATGTAGGAGAGAAAAAGCACATGTGGCTTTTTATAAAATTGCCTCATGCGTTACATTTAAAAAAAATAAAATAAAAGTATTTTATAAAAAATTTCTATCTTCTATATACATATATATAACACATTTAACGATATAATGTGATGTTTGTTGTAAAAAATTTAATTTTTAACTTCTTGCTATGAAAATTGAAAATTTTCGAAAAAATACAAGTACTCGACTTTTTGAGGTCCTTTTGAGGTAACATATCGTCGGACAAAAATTATTTTTTTGCAGTGAAATGTAAGTTTTGTCGTGTCTAACAGTTTTTTTTTCATTCGCTTTTATGTGCTTACGTTCTTCTAGAAAATTTGTCTGATACCTTGAAGCCTTCAAGCATCCATCGGACGCCTTAATTTTGATCAGGTTCGCCGTCTAAGAAATTCTATAGAATTCTATAGAATATATAGATATATAATCTAGACTCAGCTTCCTGAGTTTAAAAACAGCGGTAAGTTTTGGGGTTTCAGATTTTTTTTTTTTTATATACTTTTAAAATTAGTCAATAACCCAAAGTTATTTTTTAAATCTCATATTATGGTTAGACATTAATTAATAATGATGAGTAATCAATCAAAGTGATGACTAAAAATTAATCGAGCGCTTTGTCGATACTATCGAAGATAGGAGAACAAAAGGATGCACTTAAGCGTTAATTTGCGGTGTAACACTGAGTACTATCATCTATACATCTATACATCAATATATCCACTTGGTCGTCTACGATCAGGTTGTTTGGTCGTTAAGCAAATAATGGCTCCGGATCAACCTTACACTCGATTCACAAAATTAATGTCTCTTTAACTTTCAAGAAAACGATAACGACCAGAAAATAATAAATGGTAAAAAAAAAAAACCATTTCAGCGACGCAAACATTTTTTTTTCAAATTCTTATTCTTAAACGACTAAATAAAAAAAAAATAAACCAAAGCCATAAAGTAACAGAGTTCAGACCATAACGATCTCCAGTATTTATTTCAATCCTCCAGCCATTAGAAGAGCCGTTCCACGATCCAGCAAAGCCCAAAACGCCCACTGACCATCTACTTGCTTCGTATCGTTCATACTACGCCATTCGTAACTACACATATATATAGATATATATATATACATTTTACTCTTTTTTATCGTTCTCTTTATGCTCACTTTTGTGAAACTCTCACATGTGTACTGAACACTTAAAGAGACCATAAACGTCGAACTTGTTCAATGAAACTTGTTCTAGGCACTCTGTAAATTAAAACTTTAAACTTTAGAGATCCCATTGTCGTACACAGGTGTTACATTGTTTTGTTAATTTATTTTTTATATTTATACCATTCACAAATAAATTGCTGATTCCAATAAAAAATTTTGTATCAATAGTTATTTAATATCACAATTTATACAGGATTAATTCATGAGTCACCTATTAAAACGAAAATATTCAATTTTTCGAGATAAATCGTGATAATTATGGTATTTGTGACATTTTAGTTAAATTCTTTTTATTATATAATCTCTCGAAGATAGGAGGATATATTTGTATTATAAACGTACGAAATTAATTACTGATATATTTAAAATCAAAATAAACTGTGGAAAAATTTATTTATAAATTTTAATATTACTTCTATTTCCATGAGGGTTGACAATTAATGGAGATAATAATGATAATAATTTGTGCTGCTATTGTAGATAATTTTTCATTTCATAAATTATTGGCAAAGTAGTTTATAAAAATTTGTTTTAGTTGTAATTTATTATTTTAAAGAAAGTTATAATTATATTGTGTGTTGGAGCCAATAATCGGTTTATTTATATATGTACATGATAAGCCATTTACATGTAGTATTATTTGGTCCATAAATAATTTTCCTGTTGATACTCTAAAAAAATTAATTTGCTACATAGTAACTTTAAAAAATATTTAACAGCATCTTGAGATTAATCCTTAAGAGTGAAAGTATATGTAAAAGCTCTGACGGTAAAATGAATATCTGCATAATATTAAAATAAAAAAATAAAGATGAAGGTGAAACAGACATAAAATAAAGCCTTGTAATTCCCGTGTCGTTTCGTAAACACAATTACGCAACGAGCAACTAAAACTCTGAAAACTGGCAGCAGAAATACCTGGAACACTGTAAGTGGCGCGATTATAATTTCTCTTGGTAGTGGGTGTTTAAGGGGTTCAAGAGAACAAACACCAGCACACTGCGAATAAGAATAATAATAATAATGACAAGAGAGAAAGAGAGAAAGAGAGAGAGAGAGAGAGAAATGGCATAAAGGAATGAAAAGGTTGGTCGAGGGAATGAAAAGGGTGGTTTGTGAAAACTTTTAAGCTGACTCTCCATCTTTGTATACGATACAAAATAGAGCCCTCTTGGTCCTTTTCCACCGTTTTCCCCATAATAATAATATCCCTTGTGCACCCACTTTTATTCACTCGGCTCAACTACGCTACACTAGTAAAATACTCAGTCAAGTCAACTTCCTGAAATAATTTTACCTAGTCTCTGGACTCTCGCTTATTATTACTGAAGCTAATACAAATATACTAACTTTTAACTCCCATATATACGTATAAAATACTTATTCATTTATTATGATTGTGTATACACAGTTATATCTACTACTATATTGTACCTACATTACCTTTTATATATATATATATATATATGGATAAGATATACAAAAGCAGTGCAGTATGTGCATAGAAATGAAAAAAGCACCAGTAAATTCACTATTTGTATGTGTGTACAAATAAATTTATATTAATGCTCAAGAGTAGTCGGCGGAAATGGCGTGAGAATTTCTTTGGATAAAGCGAGAATGAGATATGTTTTATATTATATATATGTATATATATATTTGTATAGCGTACTACAGTGTGAGTGTATAGTAGAGGATAAATTTGTTGTCTCTCTGTAGGGAATCGCACTAAGTATTTTTTATTGTTGAGGATATTTTTGAACTGAGAAGGTTGACATTTTTTTATTTATATAAATATGTATCTATTAAGTATATGTAATGATGAAATTAAAAATTATGTCCTTCAAGGCGGTTAGATAGATTTTATCATGGTTAAATAAAAGTTTTTGTCTCATGAGAATAATCATTCACAATAATTAATATATTTGAGTTAAAAAATGTTTTTGTATGCATACTCAAAAATTAATTAGTTAATTAGTTAATGTTATTAGATTACACTATTTTTTTATAAGCTTACCGGGATGATAATAATAGTAATAAATCTCAAAAGATGATTATGATATTTTTAAAACATTAATTTCGTTTACCTGAAACAAAAAAAAAAGAAAAAAACCGGTTAAATTAGTAAATTAATTAATTAATTGTAGACAATCTCATTTTTTCAGTAACATTAATTAATTATCCAATTATAAGTATGGTAAAGAGTAAATAAATAAAATGGAAATTTGAAAATGTTTATCTCAAAACAAATATAACAGCAGTAGAGTGAGGGAGAGAGTTAGAGCCAATGTAAATGATTAAACAAGCCTGTGAATCAGAGGGAAGCTGCTCTAATCCGACGGTAAAAGCAAAACAGAAAAGGCAAGTTGCCCCAACCTACGCGTTAGTTCCGCGTTATACAGATAAAAGCAGCATCAACAGCAGTAGTACCAGTAGTACCAGCAGTAGCAATGTCATCCTTTTTCTTTTTTTTTTTTTTCATCTTTCCTCTTTTTGTAAAATTTCTCCCCTTGTAACTTCCTCTGTACACCTACTTACAGTTTTTATTTTTTTTATTCCAAAATTTAACATATTTATAAATTCTTGAATAGTCATTGATGAAAAAAAAAATGAAACACTTTCAAGAATAAAAACATTTAACCTTGTATGCTTATCTTATATAAATCTGACAATAATCATGAATAGTTAAGTTTTTGCAATCATCATTTGGCGCAACCCA
Source organism: Microplitis mediator (assembly GCF_029852145.1). Classification (NCBI taxonomy): domain Eukaryota; kingdom Metazoa; phylum Arthropoda; class Insecta; order Hymenoptera; family Braconidae; genus Microplitis; species Microplitis mediator. Next base: position 137,051 of record NC_079976.1, on the reverse strand, counting down.
CAAGACTCATAACGTCATAACATAACCGTAGCACTGGCAATTTTAGAAATGAAGAAAAATAATAATAATAATATTAATAGCTAAAAAACTGGGTGGCAATGGTACTAGAAGAGCTATAAAAGTGGTATAATTTTGGATAGTAAATATTGAGAGAGGAATGAAGGGCGCGAAATGAATTTGAAACATGCTACCTTAGTTGCTTTTCATGGGATGCATATAACTGAATCAAAGCTATACGCAACATTCGCGAATATCGTCAGAAAATACCTTCCCGGCATTTCTGACACTAGTTTTCGGTATTTGTAACTAGACGGAAATTGCTCGTACAATTAAATATTCATACATGCTGCAGAAAAGAAAGTAATCAAACCACGTTTTTTTTTTTTGTTGAATAAATTTTTAATGATTTCAGCTATAAATGTGAACGGTGAAATTTTTTTTGTTTCATTGTCCGATTATTAAACATAAAATATGATATCCAATTACTATTGAATATTTTTTGTGAAAATTTTTTTGCCTTATGAATGAGGAATATTTTTCGAGTTTTTATAGCAATTATTTCAAAAAATCAAAAACTAAATCTCTGTCGACAAACAAAAATCATACCTCAAAGCTATTCCGTTCAATGTTGATAAATGATTAATTACCTTATTTTTTTTTTCTTTAAATTTTTTTTTTATTATTATTATTATTTTTATTCGTTTTTTAAATTCAACTATTTACGAGTAATAAATACCCATTTCAATTTGATCTCTCTCATCCATTATGAAAGGAACGTTGAATTTTAAAATAAACGCGTGTATATGTGAAAAATAGTTGAAATAAAAATTCATTTTATATTCAATTAACTTGAACGTATAACGAAATGTAACGTTACATAGTTTAGTGTGAGCTGTAGATTTTGCATCAGCTATCGCAAACGGAATTATTCGAGTTACTCTACTTGTAAATTCAATTAAAATAAAAATTTTATCATTTTTTAAATTAATAAAAAAAAAATGTTAATAATTATTTAAATGAATAAATGAAAACCATGATTTTTTTACTTTCATCAAGCATATTGACTTTGATTAGATTAAAAATAGAATTTAATGGTCTTGATGTACTTGAAAATAGCCAAGCCAATCTCCGGAAGATATCGAGGCAAAGCATACCCGAAGAAAAGAATTAATCGAGCGTATTCTACTACCGCATTTGTACTAGCTGTAGAGTATGCTGGAGAACTGCACAGAAGAAGATGCACCAGAAGAAGAGGATAAGTATATAAAGTATAAGATCGTTCAAGTACTTTTATATCCATGATACACCACACAAAATATATATATAACATGATGAAATTCTCTCGAAATGACTCGAGTAAATTATGGATAATCTTCCTACGGCTATTGAGAATCGTCCAAGTGAAGAATTCGCGGTCTCATTAACTTTAAATTCTCTTTTACTTAAATTCCAATGGCTTTTTATCATAACAAAAATAAAATTATAAAATAATTATTAATTAAAAAAGAAAAAAATTAGTGTATTATTTTATTTAAACTAAAACTTGGTAAATCTATTTTGTATAGTAACCCAACAGAACTTTTAGTATAAATGATAGACGTAAGCCTTTGGGATGGTCAGAGCTCACTTGGCGTACAACCGTGGTTTTAAATTTGATGGCACTCGAATATTCGTATTTACTCAGTGCCAAATCGAGACTCTCTAGAGATTATGTGGTTGTATTTGATATATTTCAACCTACAGATTAACAACTTATATACTCGACCCAACAAATTTTAACTTCTTTGAATGATTTTAATCATTTCTACTGAAAAAGTATTATTATTATTATTGTTTATTTTTTTATAATTTACAATATAAATATTTTATGTTAGAGTTTACGAAATAATAAAAAAAATGAAATAATCTTTTTATTTTAACGATTCGAGATGTGATAGAAGAGCCACGTCGATATTTCTCCATACGGTTGATATATAAAAATTCCCAAAAGACTCATATAATGTAAGGTATGATCGGACACAAAAATAATAAAATACACCCAGTCCGATTTATATGTTTGTTTTTTTATCTCAACTGGTCGGTTCATACTCTCATATAAATTGATAAGCATTAAAAATGAAATATAGAAATAAAAATACTTTTTATCCTTATATTTAAAAATAAAATGAATAGTGCACTTAAGATATAACATCTTAAAACTTGAGTAAAAAAAATATTTATTTAAAAGTCAAATTTAAGACAGAATTTTTAATGTGATAGGATGATTTGATACGGACGTTAAAGTACATTTCGAAAAGTCAGCTGAAGATGAGCAAACTACCAGCACATCTACTCCTAGATATATATATATATATATATATGTATATATGCGGAAAGCGTATCGACTAGTGCTGCTTGCACGCCCATTTAGCGTCGTATTTCACAAAAGAAGGCAAAAGCTACAAGAAAGAATACGCAAGAGTTTACAGCGTTACTCGGCACTCTATTTTCAAATTTTATTTTTATCTCATTTTATTTATATTACTTACTTGTTTTTATTTTTATTTTTATTTTACCGTTAAATTATCGAATAAATCAATAATTTTGTGATTCTAGTTAATAATTAAAAAAATGAAAATAATAATTTTTTTTCATTAATTAAAGTGACACTAATTGACATTTTAAGAGCTGAAACCAAAATTGAATGGACAGATGAGCATCGTATGACGAGACCCTTAAGCTGGTCGTTTGCAGTTAAACCCATTCATCGATCATATTACGCAGTTACGTACATAACGATGCCTGTTATCGTCATCTGCGTCAAATGGCTTTATATATATACATACATACATACATACATACTCTGTACGCTGATGCTTTTTCAAATACACACATATATATTTCAATTGATTGACACTAAACCACAATATTTTCGTCTATATATTTATACTCCTTTTTCATTGACTTATGCGGATTAATAATAAACAGCTAAGATTTAAATAATTATACGCATCAATATTATTTTAAGTGGTTAATGATGTTGGAAATAAGTGATAAGTGATAAGATATATGATAGAGCGGTAACGTGATAAGGATAAATATGCCTCTAACAAGCCTTGGAGTATACTCATTACCACTACCAGTATTAGTTGTAGTTGTAGTTGTAGTTGTAGTTATATAGTATATAGTAAAGCACTGATACTAATACGAACGAAGAGCAAGATCTTAAATTGTAGGATCGATGAAGCTACTAACGGTCTCCTCCTCTTCTACTTATACTTCAATATCGTCGTCTTTACCTACTGAAACTATGAGGTAATGAGAACCCCACAGAGTTAAGCGTTCAGATTTATATCTATAACCTGAGGTCTCAGATATTGAACCGCCGGCTATGTACACATTATTAATTATATATAATAATAACATTGATAAAATTCACTCAAGTCGACATTTATATCTTTAATAATTGTTTTTCTTTATGATAAAAAAAACTCAAATTAAAACTAAAAAATTATGATTTTGAAAAAAAAAAAAAAAAACAAGATTTGAAATCGCATCATCATCGCTACGTGTACGATTAAAAACACGAGTAAAAGCACATTTTTTCAATCGACTACTCATACAAAACCACGTTATCATTAGAGGACAAATTCATCGAAGCCGGATGCAAGAGCACTCAGACTCATGCTTCAAGAATCGATCGTTAACGAGTCCATTAACAAAAAAAAAACGACTTTTACTATTCCTCAATATTTTATACTCAAAATGAATTTATAGTTGTGTTTTTTTTTATTTGTATCAGTAAAAATAAAAGCAACGATAATAAATTAAATATCAACAAACTTTGAGGGTAAATAATCTAGCTTAATAGTAAATATGTACGTGATGAGTAAATAAATTTGTAATATCTGATAAAGTATACGTGAAATATTTTCGCGTGAGTTACCACAACAAAAATGTCTTGATTCATATATAAATAGTATGCATGAAAGCATTGCAATCATCAAAGGAAGAGAATAAATTCATGTTTTCATGTATGGATTGTATGGATATATAAGTGTGTATACATCTAAACACGTCGCTTTTGTCATTCTAATAGGGATAATGCATCAATTATAGAATCTGTGAACGCATTCCGAATTACATGGCATCGCATAAACTGGCATCCGATCGCCAGCGATTATGCTGCCAATAAATTATCCCTTCTGGCGTTACCATACGTTCACTACCAACCAAACCAACCAACAATCTCTATCTCTCTCTTTCTCTTTCTCTCATTTGCTTGCTCACATTATTTCAACATAACATAATTTATATCATGCATTAATATTAACTTAAACATCAACAGCGAGCTTAATTGTTAACTGAACATATATAAAATCAGACTAGTAATAGGAAAAAAAAGATAGAAAGAAAAAAACACTAACTTTAAGATACAAATCCATCAATTGATTAGATCCTAATCGTTTCTTTACTACACACACACGTTATCTCTTTACTCTCGTCGTATTTATTTTTGTAAGAAAAAAAAAAAAAGTATACGTTCTAACTCACAATGAGGATGAATGATTTGGCTGAACGATTGATCGACAGTATAACTTATTGCCCATTTTATTTCTCATTCCTCATTCTTTTGTATTGATACAGGAACATCACAAGGTCGTCACCATTATCATCACACACTAAACTAATTTTTTTACCACTTTCATTTATTACTCCCTTATTTACTGACTCATTCATTCATCCATTCATTCATTTCATTATTCGTTCATTCATTAAACATAATTTTACGCTTACTTAAAGTTTTCATTGTTACCAAGATAATAATATATACATGTGTAAACATTTAGAAATTACAGAAATATTGTTATTTAATAAAAAAGTAAAGAAAGATTTTTTTTAAAATTAATAAATGGATTCGTTATTTTTAACAACGTTCATTGACAAGTGAAAAATATTGAGAATGGTCAGACACGACAGAAAATATTGACGTTTTCTACTGTTTGCTGATACAATGCTAACTGCTAACCGAGAAGCCTGAGAAGAGAAAGAGAAAAATAATATATACATGTATAGTATACTAAAGTCGATTCACTCTCTCATGAGAATAGAAACTCGTCGACTGCATGACTTGTCTCTTGGTACATTTGAGCTTTGTTTTTAGAATACAAGACCAGGACAACCGACAAGTCGAGGACTTTTATTCTTTTATTTTTTTCTTTTTTTCGACAACCCCAAAAGTATATCCAATACAAAATAGAAATAATCGTAGTACCGAAAAAAAGGTAGTCATCTTTGAAAACTATGACCTCAAAAAATGTTCAGACCAAAAAAAAAAAAAATAAGAAATTACTCGCAGTGTTGGTTTAAGATAATAACAACTGCACAATTACGAAACTCACACACACACTTACACATATGTCAATGTATCGTCATTGAGGTCAAGGACTCTGTGAAAGTGCACCGTTGGTTAAATCATGTTTCCCAAGTGTTGAAAGTATGTCTTCTGGCGAATAAGTAATATTCGCGAGTAGCCAATGTGAGAAGAGAATTAAGAGAGAAAGAATCTAAAGAAAGTAAGAACAGAAAAAAAAAGTCTGAATGATGTATGTTGGTTAGGCAGCTAACATTTAAGGTACCTACTATCAACATAAACTCTATTTTTCTCCCCTCAACTTTTTTCACCAAACTACTATGACTATGTAGTTTTTTTTTCTTTTTTTTTTTTTAAAGCAACTGGACTCCCACGGGAGAGAACGAGACCTCAGTATTTCTATAGGTACTCATCATTCACTCTTCTTTCATCCTCCTCTGTACTCATTTTCCGCAATCCGAAACCCATCCCCAGTTTCTTTATCTTATAGCTTTTCCGCCGCACTATTTTACCCAGTTCACTCATCGTTTCATAATTTTTTTTTTCTTTTCTTTTTAAACTCTCTTTCTCTATGAAATCTGCATTGATGATAATCTCTTAAAGTTTTAAAATACATGTCGGTCTCTATAGTCTATTTTATTCTATACTACTTTAATACTGAATTAAAATTTTTTATTTATCATTTAAATATAAATTAATATATTTTAAAATAAATACTCATTAACTCATTTAACAGTATACCGTGCTAGTTTAAATACTATATTAGTTAAGTGAAAAGTTTAACGTTAAAACTCAATGCAATCAAGTGTATTATTATTTAAAACGGGTGTTTGATTTGAGTTGATTTAGTTATTTGTAACAAGTACAAAAATTATTAGTAATTAATAATGATGATGAAAAGCCAGAAGAAGCAAAATCAAGGAAATGTAAGTAGAGGAAGAATTTAAACGCAAAGGATATGGCCACGTTAATGCGCTTACCCCAATAATTATACATTTCGCATATTCAGCAAAAGCTATCACAGCTTTCTACTCGATTCCATAATTTAGAGTTTATATATATATATACTAGGATGAACTATAGGTTTATAGTATATAAACAAATAGTAGTAGATCTACTTTGAAATCGGATTCAGAGCGAAACGTCGAGAGTAGCTTATGAATCAGGGGTAGAAGCCAATAGAATGTTTCGACACGATTAATTTCAGTATCTACCACTTATCAAATTATAAGTAATTTAAGAACATATATATAGGTTGATTATAATTAAATGTATATGTTGTAAAACTGTGGCTCAAGTTTAATTGTAACGAGTACTCTGACTCTGTTATCTCTAGAACTCACGGATATCAGGATATCAGGATGATTTTGAGTATCGAGATTGTGGCACATTTCCAATTTCGATTACAAAAATGCAAATCAACTTAAACAAACTGGAAAAAACTCTAATAATCTATTTCATCAATTCCTTAGAGTAGTAGAGAAAACATAAATGAAAAAAAAAAAAAAAATCAATTCTTGGATCATCTTGGTTGTCACGTTTGTGAATTCCGATTCACGATACCTAACTAAATATTATTGACGATAAAATAAATATAAAGAAGGTAATGAAAAAACAAGAAAAAATAAATAAAGAAAGAAAGGAAGACCAGGATATAGGGGAAGTGAAAAAAAAATGAAATAAAAATCCACGAGAAGAAATTTAAAACTGTCGTCATGGACCAAGTTCACACAACGTTAAACTTTTTCTCCTAACTCGCAATTGCGTCGACATTTCCAGCTTGCTCTCAATGACAAAGTTTCTCAATTTCACTTCAACCCTTAGTGTCTTCACTAAATTTTATTTATTTTTATTTTTGTCTATGAAATATAGATTAAAATATTATTTTTTCATTTTTCTCCACCCAACAATAATCATTACTTATTGTAAAACTTTGTATTTATTTTTTATATTTTTTATCGAGTTTAATTTTAAAATATATCTTGAGATGAACGAATTAATATTTGACAGTAATAATTAATAATAAAACGATTGGATACCTTATAACACATTTAACAGCTTAAGGATGCTATATAAAAAAAATAAAAAATAAAATAACATAAACCCACACACGTATCACGATAAACACCAAAAGCCCGCACAAGTTCATTACCCTTGGCACTCATTCACGCACGTGGACTTGACAGAGTTACCATATAAGCTTTTCAAACTTGCACTCAACAATAGAAAAAAATAAATGAAATAAAACAAAATAAAATGATTATCACGTCAACAAACATAAATTTCTTTAAAAAAAAATTAAAGTTTTTCATTTGAAAATAAAATAACAATTATTTTAGTTTTTAGTTGTGTATACTTTTCGGCGAAAAGATTTATCTTTTAAATGTTGGTTAAAAACACGTTAAACTCACCTATGGGAATCTTTTCCGGTGCTGCTGCCGCTGCTGCTGCTGAAATTCCAGGCACAAGGATCACCGTCACCATTAAAAAGATTCCACACATGATTACATTAATTAAATTAGTGGGTTTGATAATATTTTTTTTAATTTTATAATCACAATTATAATAACGATTAATTGAAAATTTAAATAGTCGTTGGTGTCGTTGTTGTTTCAGTTGCTCAAGTGATATTGATAGTTTTGATTGTGGTTGTTTTATCAATGTTAACGAATTTAAATCCGTTAAACAATACGGAGGTGATGCTCCTCCCTCGACGATAAACGGGAGCATCTTCCTCACACGATAGTCTGACACAAACTGAGAGTAAAAGAGACTACTACAGACTAGTACCCGTTATCGTAAACTCAGTTCACTCGGATCCCAGCATCCCTCTCTCTAAACTAAACCCTCTACCCCCCATTTACACATCGCGCCGACTCCGGGGTCCACCCTTGTATCCTCAGGGTGGAAGCGTACGCTTAACGCGCATGTTACGTCACACGACGCACATGCAATTCCATCGAGTTCCATGCTACTGAGAGAGATAGATTGCGGGAGGAGTTGATGCTCTGCTTTATACTATATAGTATATATACTACAGTGCACTACTGAAAGACTGATGCGATGTTTCTGGGACGACACGATCATGCTCTTTAACTTATTTTTTATTTTGTATTCTTATTATTTATTTATTTTACCCACATAGTGCACTTTAATAACATTATCTATTTGAGTATGGAGTCTCTTGCTATTGATTTTAAAAAATTCTCTTTTCATTATTTTCTTGTGTAATAAGTACAATTAATATCTATAATGTAATTGATTAGTTTTATTATTGAGGACAGTATTGTAAAAATTGTGGAAAGGAACACAGGATACTCATGAACAAAATCTATAATTATATTATGTATTTTTTTTATCTACGCCAAATAAATCTAATAGATATTATCTATCTATCTATCTATTATTCTTAATTAATTACTATTTTATATGTTAGTAAACTTGTAACAGTTGGTGTAATTTGTTTAATTAATTATGTAGTTTAATGAGTTTCAAGTTTGGATTAAAAAATAAAATATAAAGACATGGATTATATATATTTAATTTATGGTAAAATTCGTTGTAATGTGGGTGATATTAAATACGAAAGAATAGAGTAACGAGGTTTATTAGTAAAATTTATATTTTTTAGCTACATTATTATAAATATAAAGATACTGTATAATTTTTCGTAGACGGTTATAATGGTTTACGAGAGACGCTTCAACTAAATGCCCGGATTTCCACGGGGTGTTAGCTCATTGAATATTTTTATTTCTAATATACATATATACCTGATATCACAAGAAGTGAGTGGTTTTATACGTAAAAGCAAAGTTCCAAACGAGGATTCTTGCCGCGGGTATATAACTTTTAAAAACTCCCTGGTTTTCCGCCATCGATTACCACCTCTATTTTTACCTCTATCTCTACAAAATGGATCTGCTGTGTTTTCATCTAACTGATAAGATCCGACAATTTTATTTTGGATTAAAAATAACTTTTTCGATAATTTATAAGAATAAATTGTTTAAAATAAAAGTAATATCTGTGATTTTTAAAGCTTGTGTATACACGATAATTCAAGTAAATAAAACAGGGATGGAAGAATCGTAAAACGTTAAATTTTTCAGCAACGATCCAAGTCTGACGGCTTTGTAAAACGTTTAGCTACGTGTTCTCAAGCTTACAAGACGTTTATTTCATTGACTTGAGTCAGTTTGCTTTTTATTTCTCTCAAGTTTATATATAAAATATAAAATATAAAATCGACATACACTTTCTATGAATCACGTCACACTATATCGTAAAAGACACTGTTGTAAAAATATATAATTTATGGCAACTCTTAAAATAAAAAATTAATTAAATAAAAATAGTGTCTTTGAATTGTTTGATATATGTTAAAAATATTTATCTAACAGATAGTAATTGAATTAAGTATATGGAATAAGATATAAAAGGAGATATACCTATAGGTAATAGTTAGTGAGATAGCTTTACCATCGATTGCACTTCTGTGAGCAAGCTATTATATTATAAAGCCTGATGCGTGAGCCATTGAGCCACGAGCTATTTCAATATTACCTTCCATATTACTCTCTACTCTCTACTCTCTACTCTACTGGTAGTACTGATGTTGGCTACCAAACCAAACCAGACTATAGCAGACCAGACTAGACCAGAGATATTACATCTAGGTATTCTACAGCAGCACGTCTAGTCATACTAGTCATACTAGTCATACTAGTCCCAAAGTGTCAATCGCTCATATGATGTACACTCATATCTCGATACCCACATACATTTGATCTCGCATGTATCTCATATCAACAATGTCTATAATATTAAACAGTATACATCGAAATTGAACAAAGCTGGATATATATATATATATATGTATATATATCATGGACTCGTGACGATACACTGTCAAGTCATACGACTACTCACTCACTATAGTGCACTTATCGGTATGCAATTGTAGATATTATGCAAACATGAGCACGTGTATATATGTCCAACTACACCAGTTGTATCTATCTATCTATCTATCTATCTGTCTGTCTTTCTATACCCACCAGCCAATATCATTTTCTCTCTCTCCCTCTCTCTCTCTTGCTTTCTCCCTCTTTGATGTAAACATCATATCCTAATGTCTTTTGAAAGGTACACTCAAATACCATAGACCCATACAGAAATATATAGAGCGATATAGAGCCATATAGAGCCATAGAGCCAACAGATGATACGTGCAACGATAATATCGTAACCTTCAACCTTCAACCTTACCCATCACCATCTTTACCGTTTCATTCTTATATATATTGAATACCTTCTACATATTTCCCATTTAATTTTATGTTTTTATTACTTTTATATTTTTACTTGATCGTAAGTAAATCATTTTCATCAGCCATCAGTATGTAGGAAATCAAACACTCGTACTACTATTAACTAAAAATATAATTAATTTTTAAATTCATAAATTTTTGACTCATTAATACTCAGTAGTTTTTACATTTAATTAACGTTTTATTTATAAAATTTAAATGTTATTTTTATGGTTTTTATGTTAAAATTGATATAAGTTAATACTCATGGAACCAAACAAAATGTAACAACGTTAACAAAGTATCAACTATCCACCACAAATCTTTTGATTGTTAATCAAAAAGTGAATAATAATAAAAATGACGGCGCTGCAGTAGTAAAGATTGAATTTATAAATTTTCGCGCGAGAACTGTGCGCACGTATCTAAGCGCACATGCGTACAAAATAAAAATAAAAAAAAAATATACATCTGAAGGATCTGAAGACAGCGGCCATTGTGCCGCCCAAGTTTAAATCAAACTCACGCATGCGTCTTGTTTTTGTTTCTATGTTTAGTTTAGATTTTCGTCACTAGGAGTCACTAAAGATTTACTAAATCGTCGTTTGTCGTTTCAAGGTTTCAAGATCATTGGCTGTACGAGACTTACTCGACTTACTCCATCTACTCAAAGCCCAGCTGAACATTAATATTAAAACCTAGCAAGAGAAAAAAAAAAACAAAAACAAAAAGATTTGAAGTTTTTATTCTAAATTCGGTACATTCCAACGATCCCTATTGTTGTTGTGTTTGTTTTGATTGTTTTATTACACGGAAAAGTTTAAATTATAATAATAAAATAATGGATCCAGCTCTGTTACGTGAACGTGAGCTGTTTAAAAAACGTTCACTTGCTACCCCAACGTATGTATAATGTTTAACCTAAAATCTAAAATCTTATTACCTTTGTACAATAAATAATTAAACAATTTAATGAGTGTGAATGTAGCAGACATCAAACAAATTTTAAGTTATTAATAAGTAAAGTAAATAACTAATAAAATAAAATTTAAAAAAATACACATTTAAAAAATTGAAAAATTCAAAAGTGCATTTTTTTTAAATATTTTTTTTTTTAATTATTTACGCCATTTATTTAAAGTTTTAAATTTGTCTGATGTCTGCTACATTCACACTCATAACAATTTAAAAAATATTATATTGTAGGGTAGAAAAAAAGAAAAGAGATCGTGAACGAGAAACAGCACGTGATGATGGACCAGGAAAAAAACAAAAAGTATCCTCGTCGTCGAGTGGTCCAAAACCAGAGTCTACAAATTATAAAACTATGGCAGGTAGCTCACAGTATAAATTTGGTGTATTGGCTAAAATAGTTAAACATATGAAAGCAAGACATCAAGATGGTGATGATCATCCACTTGCCCTTGAGGAAATTTTAGATGAAACAAATCAACTTGACGTTGGAACGAAAGTATGTTTTATTTTAAATATATTATTATTTTTTTCAGTTTATCTATTAATATTTATTTATTTATTTATTTATTTATAATAGGTAAAACAATGGTTACAAACAGAAGCATTAATTCAAAATCCTAAAATTGAGACAACACCTGATAATCGATTTAGTTTTAAACCCATGTACAAAATAAAAGATAAAAAATCATTGTTGAGGCTGCTTAAGCAGCATGATTTAAAAGGACTTGGTGGTATTTTACTGGATGATATTCAAGAAAGTTTACCCCACTGTGATAAACATCTCAAAGTAATTTTTTGACTTTATTACTTTTATAACTAATTAAAAGTTATATTATTTAAACGGGTTATTTACACTTACAGAATTTACAAAACGACATATTATTTATACACCGTCCATTGGATAAAAAAAAAATAGTATTTTATAATGACAAAGGAACAACGATGCAAATCGACGAAGAATTTCAAAAATTATGGCGTGCTGTCGCCGTCGACGCTATGGATGATCAAAAAATAGACGAGTATCTTCAAAAACAAGGTATCAGATCTATGCAAGATCACGGGCCAAAGAAACCTGCACCTATGAAACGAAAAAAACCAAATAATAAGCGAAAGCAGTTGAAGAAACCACGTGATAATGAACATTTGGCGGATGTTCTAGAGACATATGATGATAAGTAACTTTTTATTTTATTACGTTAATAATTTATTCAGTATAATTACAAGTACAAAATAAATATTAATAATAATAACAACAACGATGTGTAAGTAAGCAACTATCTCTCAATACAAAATATTCATTTAAATAATTAACAAGAAAGAGAGTGAAAAAAATAAAAGAAAAATTTATAAAAATATAATATTAAATAGATGTATGATGATTATTATTATTATATTATATATTAATCTTTCGGTAAAGCAGAATCACTTTTCCCGCGTGAATAAGCTTTGGTAGCTTTACTACCGAGCATACGATCCAAAAGTGACTGTTTATTCCTTCTTCGCGCTGCTAAAACTTCTTTGCATAATTCATGAAATGATTCGGCTATTTGAGCTACCTATCCAAGTAACAAAATGAAAAAAAAAAAGAAATATCAGTACATATATATATATTATGTATAAACTAAGTAATTAAATTATTATGTGTAGTAGGAACTTGGAATATGTTTAAATAGGTTATTAAAGTTACCTGTTCAGCAGCAGTAACTTCACTAAACCAACACTCAAAGTCTTTGGCCAAAATTTCACCCTCCTCAGTGCTGACCTGACGTAAGTGAACCATGTCTGCTTTGTTTCCAACCAAAGCTAAAGGCATCGCTGCTTCTGGGTCGGCGACCGCAAGTGCTTGTTTCGCTTTTCTTACAAAGTTAAAGGAACCTCGGTCGGTTATTGAGTAAACTAATAGAAGACCGTCTGCCCATTGCAGCGTTTCCATTGTTGGCATCTCCTCTTGGCTCTATTATTTTTAATTTTAATAAAAATAATAAATAATTTGTTCAAATTTAAATAAATTAAAATAAATACCTTTGGACATGAATCTAATATTTCAAAAAGTATCGGTTCGCCGTCCACCAGTACCTCATGTTTATACCGATTTTCTATAAATTTTAGTAAATTAACTAATTTATTACAGCTGTCGACTATCTACAGTGTCAAATATAAATTTAGACCAGACGTCCAAGACTTTAAAGTATGCAAAGTAAAAAATAAAAATAGAAAAAATAAATCATAATAGATATATAATGAAATTAACCGTAAACAATATATTTATTACCTTGTTGATGATCATACTCGCCAATGTAACGTCTTGTTAAAAATCTCACAGTCAAGGCTAAAACAGTATAAAATAAACTTTTAAATTAAACAAAAGTTGTGTGTATGGAATCCGGCAATTGATTATAAATTATACGTTGTATTTAAACTTTTATTTACGTAAACTTATTTTTCTTACGTACGTTTTGTCAGTTTAACGGTATAAACATATAATTATTTTTTTTTCTCCTATATATACATTGAAGAAAATTCCATGAATATATTAATACATAAATACTTATATTGTTAACCGGATGTTTTACAATAATTATTATTTTAAAATATAAATCTATCCTCATCGTGATAGCTTTTCACTTTCGCATCACGTGATTCGTCGAGATGTATTAGGAATTTGATTCACCCAAGTGGCAAAAGAAAGAGTTTAGAATAAAAAGAGATTAAGAGAAAATAATAAAATAAATAGTATAAGAAGAAGGAGAAAAAGATAAATGTAAGAGAGCAGGCAAAAGCCACCCGTTCTACTCCCTGACTGCTTGCATCCTCTGAATATTTACCAAGCTTCTTTTTCCTAAATAAAAAAAGTTATTCGCCATTATTTATTCCTCTCTTTCTTTCTATTATTCATTCATAAAATCATTTGATATATTTTTCTCAACTTTGTATCCATCCTTGTAAATTTATAACTATTTAATAATTAATTAACAATTTTTTTAAATTTTTATTTTATAATTATTTATACGTTGTATGTATATGCATAAATATATAGAGTAGAGACGAGTGAAAAATAACGGTCGAGTGATAATAAGTAGCCTGAAGGGTAAAACGGTGACGTTGTTCCGTTTGTGATTCTAGTCGCGGCTTATATTTGAATATTCATCGAGAATACTCTCTGCTACATAATGACTCTTCTTGTTTGCTCTTTTTTTTTTATTTTCATTTATTTATTTATTTATTATTTTCCTTTTTTTTTTTTTTTTCAACTTGACAAACTACTTGATGAGATGATAATTTTTATAACGAGCTTAGTTTTTTTTTTTTCTCTATTTCAACGAATTTGTTTATTTAAAACGATACAAAATATATATGCGATTCAATAGAAATAATAATAAAAGTATGAAGAGTGTAACCCAGTGACCTGCTTCAAGTGGTACACCACACTATTTTTATCGTCAATCTTACCCACTACCACTATATACATTGTCATGATCGTCATAATATGTCCGCAAAACCTTGCTCAACTACTTTGCTTACGTTAACTGATCTCATAATTATGTGCCTCTGATATATATTATTTACTCAACAATTCTAATTTTAATTAAATTATCAATGATGATTATTTAAATTATGTGTGCTATTTAAAATATATATTATCAAAATCGTTTAGGAGAATTCCAACCCCTCTTGACGAAACAATTAACTTTAGTAAAATTAATTTATACGTTATATTTATGAAGACGTAAGATAAATTATTAATTATTTTAAATAGATAAATTTATTATGAGCTCAAAAATAATAATTTATTTATATTAAATTTAATTTTAGATTTAAATTATCTCGAGAAGATATTGAATTATGATATTTCAAACGCACTTGAGATTAAAGTCTATATTTGAGGTAAAACATAAATAGCAGGAGTCTGTAAGTTGTTGCACAGCTGCTGCTTATGCTGAATAAAACAGCTTTCAAAGTTATTTATTCACTTGCTATATATTTTTTTATTTTTAATTGATTTATCTAAAAAAACTAAAAAAATTTTTATAATTATTTATCTTTTTCTTTTTATTTTTTGTTATGTATATAATTAGTTAAAATTATAAAAATTTTTGATACGGTAGATGCATCTGAGTTGTTTTGTTGGTCTGTTGGTCTCGGTTGCAGTAGAATACAACAACGCTCATTTACACAGTAACGCCAAAAACTCTGACTAATTTTAATATAATGCAGAGACCTTATCCGCGTACGCGTACATGTATGTATACAGATATAGATATACTAAGTAGAGAAAACTCACTGTACTCAGTATAATGTGAAGAAAAAAATGCGTTAATGTGGTCTATATAAATATATACATATAAAAAGGCAGTTTCGTGTACATGAACCAGTGAGTGCTCGAAAATGAAATTAATGCTCGAACAAAAATTTTTTTTCATTCATTAGAGAGAACTCGCTATTATTATTTTTTTTACCATTATTTATTTTATTTTTATCCCAATGGAACTTTCGTTGAAAAAAAAATTATAAAATAAATAAATGAAATAATTAATGAGTTTTTAAAATAATAAATAATAAAGCTAAAGGCTAAAAAAAAAAAAAACTCGGGATAGATACTATAATTAAAACTCACACTTAACAACTGTATATATAAATATATACCATCGTCTAGAACTTGAATCGTAAAATTAAGCCAACGGAGAACAGTATTTAAATCCAGGATAGAAAAATTATATATTTATTATTTTAAATAAGACTGACGTATAAATAAAAAATAAAATTACCGCTCTTTCCAACGCCTGGTGCACCTATAACTGCAACTTTAACTTCACACAATGAACTTTTTTTTCGTCGTATTCCTCGTATTGCATTTGTCGTCATTTTACCGACATTTGTATCTGAAAAATGATTTAAAATATATTTGTATAGGATTATGTAAAATAAATGGTAATCTATTTCTAGGCGCACTTTGTTAAAGATTAAAACCAACTGGTTTTAAGTGTTGGAGCAGTAATGTGAACGAGCTGTCTCAAAAAACAATCATAGAGTCTATTTTAATCTTGTTTAAATTAAAAAAAACTTTTTTATTTCATTTATTTAATCAGTTTACACAATAATTTACAATGTTTGTGTATTAGTGTTAGTACAGGCATTAGTATATAATATATAATATAATAATAAAACTATTTAATTTATGTAAAATCTTTGCCAAAGATTTAAATTTAAGTTTCCGATCTACTAGATGCCCAGTACAAAGTTTATATTTATAGTATAATTTATAAAAATGTACACAAAAATAAAGAGATAATGGAAGAAGATACAGATATATGTAAAGTTTAAGTTTTAAGTGCAAGTTCAGTGATGCGCCCACGGACGACATGCGTTACTGCTATATAATATCATCTTTATAGTATTATATATATTTATCTATTTATCTATTTTTTATAATCTAATAAAAACTCGAAATGATTATTTGAAAAAGCTCCAAGCAGGTGTTTGTCTATTAAATTATTTATAATAACTTAAAATTACGTTAAAGTTTACTTACTACGTTAAAAAATAATCAGAGATTTTAATTAACTTTTTTATAAAAATAAAAGTATCTTTTTAAATTTATTTTAAACGCAATCATAACCACTTTACCACAGATAATTATTCATATAAATACTATTGTTGTTTAAAGAAAAGTAATAGAGTAGTACTATCTACTATTAAATTTTAGTAATAGACTGTGTGCACGTGCGAATTGTTTTATTCTATACCAAGCAATGAAACATAATTAGAAACTTCCGGTAAGATATTTAATCTTTTAAACAGGTCACGTGCTTCAACACCCGACAGTTTAAAATAATAATAAATAAAATATTTAAAAATTTAGTAGCGTACAACAATTAGTTAGCAAGATCCGACGAGTTTGTTGGTTCGCGCTCGACTGTCTTTAAAACAGTCACTATTTTTTCTTCTTCTTCTTCTTCTTCTTCATCTTCTCGTTCTTGTTATTGATGTTACCTTCATTCTCATTTATTAAGTAAACTTTTTTTTATTTATTTAAAAATTATGTTATTTAATTATCAACACTAATTTTTTTTTTTAATAAAAAAATTGGTCTTTATTAAATATTAATAATAATAATAATAATTAATGGGAACCACTTGGACAACCACCAAAAAGCCAACGATAAACGCGAGCCACTACCGGAGTAACGCGATCTACAAAATTAATAAATATCTAAAATATTAAAAGTTATTATTATTATTATTACTATTATTATTATGATATGTGAAATAGAACAAATAAACTTGCCATTTATTATTGGTGGTGGTAAGAAATCATTAGAGTCATCTGATAAATCATAATAATCGTTGTGTAATATCTCTTGGCGGTTACTGTGCGAACTGCGTTCTCCCGAGAATTCCTTCCTTGTCGATGCCGCTGTCGATTTTCTTCCTGACCAAGAACCATCAGCATTGTCGTACGTTTTATTACCATCCACTACTAAAGATTCGTATCCCGTTTTCTTAGTATTCTTTAAACGGTCATTTATTTTACTATTATTTTTTAATAAATCATCAATCAATTTTAGAGCTTGAAATTCTTTTCGTTGTCGCTGATTTTTATTTCCATCGACTGACAGTGACATAATTTTTTTACGAATTTTACGCAATTTATATTTCATTTCAGTGTCACTTTCTTCAATATCTTCTCGTTCTTCTTCTTCTTCCTCCTCCTCCTCCTCGTGTTCTTCATCATTATCTGCTAGATTTTCATCAGTTAATCGATAAACGTCTGATCGCTTTCGTTTATTTTTATTTTTTTTAAAATTATCATTTTTAAATTTATGTAAATTTTTAACATCTTCTATAGCAGGTGAAAAATATTGACTATAATTTGAAGCCAGCCCATCATTTTCCAAATACAAAGTATCATTATATTTTTTGTTCATTATTGGTTTATTAATTTTTAAATCACCGATAAATTCTCTAACATAAAAAAAATTAACTACATTTTTATAAAACAATTATTAAATTTTTTTTTATATTTATTAATTTATAAAAATAATCACCTAGAAAATTCAAACCCACGAGAAGAATTAAGTTTTATTTCCGGCCAGTCGATATTTTTTTCTTTAACTTGTTTAAAACCCTTACAATTTTTAGTTGACGTTTTGAGACTTGATTTTTTATATTTTTCTTTAGGAATATTATTTTTTAAAGCATCTCGTAATTTAATATTGCCATGGGAATAATTTCCAAATTTACTATTCGTTTCAAATGAATTAAGTATTGTTTTGAGACTAAATGCTATTGCATCAATAAAAATCAAACATCCTTTTCGAAAATCTATGTATAAAAAAAAAGTACAATAATTATAATTATCATGATATTTAAATAGTTTATAACTTACATGAACGTGAAATAGGAATAAAATAAAATATTATTCCTAAAAAAGTAATAGTTGGTGCGACAATTTTTAGTAAACTCCATTCTTGTTTGAAATTTTCATCCATAAATTTTAATTATAATTATAATTTTATATACATTTAGGTTAAATAATTTTATATGACACTTTTAATTTTATATATTAATAAAAAACAACTGAAAGACTGAAGGGAAAAAAATAACAGAGGTAGTGAACAAAGTAATCAAACAATATAACATTCAAATCTCAAGACTTTATTATATGCTTATATAATTTACAATATAATACAAACGATAATAATAATAATAATAATAATAATAATAATAATAATAGTTGAAAATTCAATATTAGATTAAAATTAGGTGAGAGCAAATTAATTAAATATTTTTAATCATCATTATTAATATTTATTCAGAAATAAATGATCAAGTGCACTGTGTACTTGGATTAATTAAGAAATAAAAAAATACGGATGCTGAAATAAATTTTGTGTACGATAATAAATCAATTTTATACTTTATTTATTTTTAAATTTAACAATCATAGTCCCCGATTTTACAGTAACTTTAATTAACAATTAATTACTATTTTCATTTTCTAGCCTCATTTAAAGTACTATCGGGGACAAATACGCATATATTTATATAATACCATGTATAGTTCATAATAATTAATAAACATTCATTTATTTATTTATAATATATCAATTGATAAATAAATGTTTATTCAATAAAATATTAATACAATGCATAAGGTGATCTACTGACTGTCAAGAAATACTTTTTTTTTTTTTTGTTTTTTTTTTTTTTTTTCATAGTGCCATTAGTGCGTCAAGTAAACGATTAAACAAATATATAATAATTTAAAAAAATTCTTTGTTATCGTTAAATATATATTTAATTAGACAAATATCTGACTGTCATTCCTTTCTAATTCATTTTAAAAATGAAAAATAAAGGCTTATTAAAGATAAATATTATAATATCAAACGCTCTATTCATTTCGCCAAAAAAAATACAAACATTTTATTTTTAATTTCCATTATCTAAATATTAAATTATTCTTTAATTAATTATGACAATGAGATATTTGTGGAATAATTATATAATATATAACTCAATAAAATAGAAAAGCTGAAATTAAAACGAACGAAAAGAAAAGATAAAAAGAAAAAACTATAATGGTAGATTGATGGGTGATTTTATACAGGAAAATGATGAGAAACGTGCATTAGAGTATTTTAATTGAAGAAGAGAAAAAAAAATACTGTATGCTCGGAGGGTTTATCTTTTTTTTTTTTTATATAGATTGAATTTAAAATAATATTATGTGTTAATTATTTTACATTCGCGTAGCTTGGATTTTTTTTATGGCATTCGTTAGATGAAGTATCTCCGTATTAACTTGACTTACAAGACCCTCGAGTCCCTCAACAGTATCGAGTACTTCAACTCGCTGTGTGTGTGGATTAAATCTGACCTCAAATGGCCTGCTCATAGTACTAACCCAACGGCGGAATTTTTCTTTAGCATCTTCAAAGCTCTCAGCAACGTAATAAATCGGTTGGAATTCTTGATCTTGGTATGGTTGAAGAGCGGTAGTGCATGGATCAAATGGTCGGTGCTCACATTTATCACTCAATGAGTGTAACAATTCACCGTAAGCTGATAATAATCCAGCGCCATATGCCTTAACTTCTTTTCCTTCCTTGCAAAGACCAAATTCAACGGTGAACCAATAAATTGTTGACAATTTTTCAATTTCTTCGTCAGAAGCTCCCAACGAGGCAAGACCTATTTCTTGTGAGAATTGAGCGAAACTTGAATCTGCTAGTAATGGCATGTGACCCAATAGTTCGTGAATGCAATCACTGTTGTCGAGAATAGGAAAAGAAACAAAAATTATATAAATATTATAAGTTTGATAATTAAATTATTGACAATTATAAACTATGAAAATGACTTGGAAACTGAAAGTGAGTTATCAACTGATGGAAAATATAGTCGTAGTATAGTCGTTGTCGTTAAAAGCCAATTAGAGTTCCATTACAAGCATCAGAGGCAACGTTAATTTTATTATACTCTGTTGGCTCTTTATATTCAACATGTACGTGGGCATACTACCCGGTTCATATTCATAATAAAAATAATAATATCAATTGCATTTAAGTTTAAGTAAAAATATTAACAATGAGAATTAGTGATAATTTTATTTTTGAATAATACTTACGGTTCTGGTGTATGGTAAGGACTGTTGATATGTCTTACATATTGTGTACTTTGGAATATTCTGAAAGCAAGACTGGACAAGAAATCTCTAGCAGTGAGAAGTCCAGCAGCGGGACGTAAAGAAAATCCAGTATTTTTGTTCAAAAAATCGCTGACTTCTTGTAGCTGAGGAATACGATGGGGCTCAAAAATTTTTTCATCCCGTAATTTTTTGAATGCACGTTGATACTCAATACATGCGTGTTTAGGTACTAAATCAACAACAGTGTTGAATACACGTGACCAAGTTTCATTTTCAGTCTCAGTGTAGGGTATTGATGGAATAGGATCACCGTATTTGTAAGCAAATGCTATTTCAGCAATTATTTTTCTTCGAGCGCGATATTCTTTATCAGCAAAACCAGGATGATTCATATCCAAGTCGGGCTCATATTTGGTCATAAGATGATTACAATTGTCGAGGTCAGAAGCATGACGTGGAAACCATGGATCTTTAATACTAACAGAATTGTCTGTAAGAAGATTAACTTCTTCAAGCGCCGCACTTTGTCGTAAATTACGAATTAATTGCAACAGACACTGACGTGTCATGTCCACCTTGACCAGAACATCAAATTGAGAGCCTTCTTTACGTGATGGACGTGATTCCAGATGGGTCACTATACCCTTGAAATTTTCAATCGTCTTCAGTATACGCGCCAATGAGCCAATTCCATCACGTAAACGTAACATCAATGTTGCTTTCTGAATTGCCGTTTCTCCATCTGGAGTTTCGGCTATTGTTTTAGCCAATACAACTTCTTCTTCAGTTAATCCATAATCTAAACAAAATTTATTTATTAAATAAAACATTTACTTTACAGACGAATTTTATTTTTAAAAGTCATAAAATCATAGAGGAAATAATCACACAATTCAAAGTCCATTTCCTCGGTTAGTGTATATAAGTATCGTATATATAAAAAGAAAAAGTACTTTTAGAAAAGTTAAGTGTTGTACGAAAGTACTTGTCACTGTCGCAGACGCAAGAGGGTGATCTAAACTCATGGAACCGTAAGAAATTACTTTATATATATATATATACATAATAGCTAGATATTGTAGTGTAAAGTAATGTTAAAAATATAAGATGAGAACAACGAAAAAGTGAAACTAATATAATTTTCAATGCACAAAGGTACAATAAAAGACCTTTTGCCAGTAATTCAGTAAAGTGTCGAATGTAGGCGATTCTACGACAATGGATGCCTGTTTTTACCCTCAATTTACTTGCCCTCAGTTACCTCAATCAACTTTTATTTTAACACCTAATTTTCTTTACTTTTTAAATAAAAAACTTACATTCATCAGGACCAAAAGATTTTTCCTCTCCGTCTGATGATGAAGCTTCAGCTTTAGCTTCTGGTAATTGTAAAAAAAAAAAATAATAAATTTAACATACATGCCCATGCAAAAATAAAATGATAATAAAAAATAAAAATAAAATAACCTCCATCCTTAGCAGCACTCAAAGTTTCAGATTGCTCATCGTCACTTGATGATGTGTAAGTTTCCTCATGATCCTGCTGTTCTTGAGCACAATTTGCTGGATCAGCACTTGAGTCTATCAATAGATTAACAACAAAAACAACAACAACAAAATAAAATAAAATAAAAATCATGCACCATGAAAAGACTATTTAAAATTAAAAATAAAAATATAACAAACCGTTGGCTCTTTGACGGGCTTCTTCAAGTACACTTTGTTTCGTTTGCTTTACCACCAGAGTCTCAAAGCGTGCATCGTCAACAAGTGATCTACGACGGGCTGGATATCCATTCTGTTATTTAAAAAAAATAAATAAATTATTTATTAGATTTTTATCTAAATATATAACAATTATCAACAACAAGTCAAGTCCAATTTCCGTTTAATTATTAAACTGTAAGATCTAATTCCGGATTTAAAGAGAGAATCCAAAGGAAATGATTCAGGAAATAAAGTTGTACGTCTTTGATCATCTACAGGAAATAGAAAGACCACAGGTATATATGGTGACTTTAAACGTTTAACTTGACCAATTTAAACTATTATAAATATATGTATATTTCTTTATAAATGAATTTATCGAGTGTAATTGATAGTTATAATACGAAACTAGTGTCTTGGCATCAGCAATAATAAGTACTGACGTTTAATATAAATTCTTGAGCATAAACACATGTCGTCGGTGTCGTCAAAGTGGGCCAAGTACTTTGCCAATGGATAGACAACCGATGAGTATGTATTATTGCATCAGCGGACGACTGAATTATCACCGGGTATGGGGTACAAATGTACAGGTATAGGAGATTTGTTGCGTTAAAGGAGCCTTGATCTGCTCCAAGTGCTACTTAATGCTGCTTAATGTTCGCACGCTATTGACCCCATCGTCTGCTTCATTTCTATTTTATACTTGACATTTATATACTGTTTTTTTTTTTCTTTTCTTTTCTTTTCTTTTTTTAATCTAAGATTTGATTATCTAATCAATAATTAATTCGCGAACCCTTATTAGGGCATTGACAAATAACTAATTAAAAAAAAAAAATAAGTAATAATTATTACAGTATAAATAATTAATTAAGTGGTATTGATTTACATAACGGATCACACGTGTGGAATTAAATTGCCGCGACATATCACAATAATGATAATAAATTAATAAACATGGTATGTAAAGGATACGATAGTAATATTATTTTATAAATCAAGAGGCGGAGTGTCGAGCCTCCAAGTGATCATAACTGTTATGCTTGATGCTAGTTTTCTTTCAGGGACTTTATTATAAATATAAATATATATTTTACAATCACTTGATTCTCATATCTATAACATATTCGTAATTATCATGCAAACAAGGCCAATTTTATTTCTCAATCTTACAACTGATCAGATTCTGACGATGATGATGGATTATAATAAGGACTATAAAAATAGTCCCGATAGAGGATGTATTTTATTTAAAATTTTTTCTATTAGATAACAATATCAATGATAGGAGGGTAAAAAGATCATCGATGATCAATACTCATATTTATCAACACCTTTGGAAAATTCGAACAAGGTCTTTTTAGTTTTTCCACAATCATCAAGTCATCGCGTGATATCTTAAGTTATTTTTTTTTTTGCTATTTACTATTTACCATTTATTATCCTTCATATTTTTTTAAATAATTTTCTCAATAATTATTCATTATTATTAATTAATATTATTTATTACATGCATTAATTAAATTTTTTTTTTTAAATTGTTTAATAATAATATAAATAAAATAATTGAGGACTTAATAAAAATGATGTCGTGAATGACATAACTAAACAAGTAGTCGATATATCATCAGTTTGATCATATATTATGTTACATATCTAACAGTTATTTTAAAAACAAGTACAAATATGCGGGATTATTTTAAAAACTTTCTCTAAATACTATTCTAGATTATAAGAAAAAAAATTAAAAAAAAATAAAGGTTAATTTAATAAACAAGTTATTGGTCATTAAACTTTGGCGATTATTAGTAATTTTAACAAAAGTAAAGTTAATGAAAAATTAGTATCATTATTATTAATTATTAATTTTTTGTAAAGTCAAATTTTTCTCAAAGAAGCATCTTTGAATGAATGTATTTACGGATCATTATGATGATGCGGAGAAAGTTCTTAACGGCTCAACTAACGGTGACGCGAGAGTTGTTAATAAAGTATCTCCTGGCATCATCGCTCATAATTTTGGTGCATTTACATACATTTGTATTTAATTTATATTATTCATGTAATAATCCATCGATACCGATTTGCGTAATACCGGAAAAATTTATATCGAATTAATCGACCGTAAAAATTATAAATGAACCTATTTTAACTATTATTACTATTTTTTTTTACTTTACTATACTTAACATAAAAAAAAAATCCAAGAAATAAATATTTTTATTTTCAGTGAAAAATTTTTGTAATAGTCAGACACTCGTATTTATTAAAATTTAATAATCATCGTTATCATTATTATATATATTTTGAATAAGTTAGTAAAATAAATTTTTGATGGGTATGACAACTACTGTAAAATAATAATATTGTATTTACCCTATAACCGTAAAATATATAAATAATGATATTAATCATAAAGCCTTGGCATATCGTACATGATTTGATGAATCTAAAATAAAGAACAAAAGGCCAAGGATTCTGAACAAGATGTTAAAAAAATAATTTAGGATAACTCTATTGCTGATAATAATAAATCTTATAATATTAAACACCGCAAGGTTGACGTTGTGTAACACGTTGACAATAAAACTTGATGAACTTTCTCCACTCGTATCTCTCTTTCTCATATTCATCTTTCACATACAATTTGGCTTTTTAAAACACCTGATGTCATGTGAGGCCAATGATGATAATAAATTTCACTCTCTCAACCGACCAAGACTCAACAAGACAAATATTAGTAGAAGTAGTAGTAGTAATAATTGTATACCGGAACGACAAAAATGACGACTCAATAAGACAAAGTAAGCGTTCTAGTTAAAAACCATCAATTTTTTTTCGTTTTTTTATTTTTAACAATTATTTTTTTATTTTCTGATGTAATTTTTTTTATAAATTACGAAAGCTATAATAGAGAGTCACGTAGCGTCAGGACCAAAACATTAAATTTCTTTTTATTAAAAAAAAAATTTGAATTAAAAAAAAAATATATAACTTACCTCAATACTGTATGACTTTTTGATAGCGAACATTTCGCGATTTTTTTGTGCGGCAGCAACAGCCATTGTAACAATCTTCTTTTATTGATTTAAAAAATCCAAAAAAAAATTTCCACAAGGAAATAGTAACACAGGAATACTCTTCCTCGCGTTTAGTTAAATATTATTTAATAAAATAAAACGAGTAAGTGCCTGATACTCGATATGAGTCTCACTGCAATTAAATTATTTATATTGTTTATTTTTTATTCTCAAAATCAGGACAACGAAACTCCGTAAACAAGAGCACGAATATTTTCGTCTCAGCGTTACACTAAACAACGTTAAGTTTGAATTTATAAATTCGCGCCGTTTTTATATAATATCACTTTAATAATAAATATATTTATAAAATTTTTTCGACTAATTAGTTTTAAATAAAATCGAATCAATTTAATTTAGATAAAATAAATTCAACTCACAGGTACAATGTGAGTTGAATAAATTATTTTATTTTAACAGTAAATTTTTAAATTTGAAAAAAAAAACAAAATTGTAAGAATTTTATTTCGTGTCCTGCTTTGGCGAAGCGAAAGAGCGAATGCGTTGACGGGGCGGTTTGTCGCTGCATATAAACGTTTCCTCCCTTCACTGACTCACGTTGGGGTCAGGGGTGTCCCTCTCCTCTGACTCCCACCCTCATACACAAGGGAAAAGAGAGGGCTTTCGGGTAATCTGTTATCCATGCTGTCCATGCTTGACGATGGTCCTCCTCACTTTCGTAATTCTGTTCACACACACACACACGCACACAGACTTACATACATATAGTTTTTACTTTAACTCAAGTCTGTATGATGGTATATATTATTTCCATCTCTCTTAATTTTATACACACTCTCGGATTTCTGTTAACTTTAAATGTTTCTTTTTTCTTTCTTTCATTTAAATTATTTTTAGCTCTCGACGCGCGCACCAACCGCGCAATGATCCTATTGGTTAATTTGTAATACGTGCGCACGCGGGCTTTCCCGAATAGAGCTACTACCTCATGGAGATTCCTACTCTCGTTTCACTTTACTTGTCAAGTATTACTCACTCTGATAGCTCTGATATTATGACTCAGAAGTATGGTCTGACAATTGTAAATATTACTAAAACAATTATACTTATTTTCATTTATAGACCTTTTTTATTCAACTGATGCCTATATTAATTTATCAATTGTCAGCTATCTGTTGTGGTATACTAACATTCCAGTAATAAAAAAAAATTTATCCTCATCAACACGTTTAACTTTTTTTTTTTTTTCCTCTTTTATTTCCATGATCAGAAAATTCCATGACAAATTTACTATACCTATAAATACATTTATATTTTTTTTAGTTTATTATTATTGCCAAATTAAACATTCTAATGAGACAACAAATTAAAATATTTTGTTTTTGATGATATCTGATGATAATTATAATTATTTTAATATAACAATCGATAATATAATTTTTATGGTACTCTCAACAAAAATATATACATCACTTTCATGTATCAAGGCTACCACGCCTGTATCCACAGACAGGATAACACTTGGCACTGAATCACGCCAATTACAATGGTCTTATGTCTTATTATGTCTTACAAGACACACTATACATTCCAGTCGACACTTGATAGTTATTAAAAACAAAAAAATTATAAAAAATATATTTTGCGTTGACTACTTTTTATTTCAACCTCTCAATCAAAATTTCTTTCTCAAAAATATATTTATTTTTTAAAACTTTAAGTACTACTTTTTTTTAATTAACTTATTATTGTTATTATTTGAAAAAAAATATATATATTTACGGTTTAGATTACTATATAAAATTACTTATCAATGACCTCAAACTACCGGAAGAATTTTAATACAAGGTCACAAATCAGTCATAAAAATTTTCTCTATAAAAATGTAGAACAAAAAAATTAACCTTTACAATTATCTCTAAGAGATGAAAAAAAAAAAAAGCTGAAAATAATTTAATTTGAAATGAAATATTTTGTTTATGTAAATACGATTGGATGAACAATTTTATTAGTAGATAAAAATGATTTATAATCGATTAAGTATCACAGCGGAACAGAAATTGTATATGACAATAAATGCTAATGTCCTTAACTCTCTATATAATATAGACGGTGTTGTGGTATGGTGTAATTGTGGTGTAGTTGTTATTGTTATGTAATAAAATCGTCGTTAACTTGCAATGATTATTTCCTCAATGCAAATCGATTAGTCGATAAAAAACCTTCAAGGTTTTATTGTTTTATTTATTTTTCCTTTTTTCAATAAAAATATTTTTTAAATATATATACAGATAAATATCACAAGGGTTATAAATATACGCAAGAGGCTCAATTACGGTGAATAAGTTAAAATAAAGTTATACAAAAATTTTTGTCAATGATGAATATTTTTTTCTTTAACCATCTAACGTCTGAAATAAAAATAAAATGTATCAATATTTAATGCTGATTGAAAAATTTATTTTATGAGATTAAAAAATAAA
Source organism: Microplitis mediator (assembly GCF_029852145.1). Lineage (NCBI taxonomy): Eukaryota > Metazoa > Arthropoda > Insecta > Hymenoptera > Braconidae > Microplitis > Microplitis mediator. The sequence goes on along the minus strand of NC_079976.1, from coordinate 108,526 downwards.
ATTTTCTTTAGTGTGCCATTGATCTATGTTCTCTTAGTCCGTTATATAGATATTATATCCTGAATTGATGTGATCACAATAGCGTGCCAGTGGCATGTGACTACACTCTGTCAATCCTGTTGAGAGTATTTTTTATTTTAATATTTATTCAAGGGGATACCGTATCGATGAATTTCTCTTTGCTATCAATTATCATTATTTATTAAAATCAAATTTCTACTAGTAAATTAATTAATGAGTCAGCGATAGCAATATCAAACACTATCATAAAAACTAAAATTAATCTAGTGAATTGAGCACGTAAATAATCCACAAACTTTAAGACAATGAATAAAATCTTACGCAATTTTAACCAACCAATGGGTCAGTGTCGATATGCACGACTGATTGTTCACAAGTTGTTATTTTTTATTTATTTTTTTTTTTTTTTACTCACTTTACCTAATTAGCCTGTCCATTTAATCCATACAACTATTATTATTATCTTCAATCGTTTGTTTTCTTCCTACAACCAATTCGAGTGACAATTATGATAATAAAAATATTAATTCAAGTATAAGAACGAAATACCTAGTCGATCATCAATTTAATTGTTAGTAGAAATAAATATAAAAAGTTTTACGTGTTTCAAGGTCAATATTTGAAAATATGAAAAAAAAAAAAAAATGAAAGGTTGACTATGTACTTCCGACAATAAGTAACAAGTAATATTTTAACTTCCGTGATATGTAACCTTCTTTTATATGACGTACCTTGACAGCCAGTGTCAGTCTAATATATGTATAACAAATCAGTCACTTTGCTATTAACTTTAAGAATATAAAAAAATTAAAAAAAAAATATCTATAACGTACGCGTATACAATATTATTTATGATATTAATAGCATCTTGCACATGTACATGTGCACCTTAAACGTGCAATGATTAATAATTAGTTTTTTAGTTCTTCCAAGCAGTAACTGCGTGCAATATTTTTAAAAACTTAAAAAATTAAAATAAATTTTTAAAAGTAAAATCGTTAACCTCACAAGGGTACAATAAAATAAAGTTGAGGGTTAATGGTTACAGTAAATAACTCCCTCAAGACTCATCCTTGTTTTGAAATTCTGAAATACTATTTCTAGAAACATAATCCTACAGTTCACAATAATATATATATATATATGAGAGACTAAATTTTTTATAGAGAGAAAAGAAAGTGCTGAGATAATGATATCATCTACCGGAAAGCCTGTCTAAGATGATGACATTTGTCAAGGTCTCATATCAAGGATTATGATCAATCGGGACCCTATTTTATTTACTACTTATATATCATCAATTAAATAATGAAAATTTTTATAATATTGAAAAGGCAGTGACTTGTTGATTTATTCATTTCTTTGTGCTTTCTTTTTTAGTGTCATAGTATTTGTATTATACTATAATTTAACAAATTTTGTTAATTTGTAATTATAAATGGATGTAACATAATAAGACATGTGTACAAAGTGTGGTTGATGGCCTTGTCTTATGTCAAGTTAGAAGGTGTGCACCTGGTCATTATTATTTTTAATAATCTAGATACATTGTAAAATCAATTTTTAATCAATTAATATTCGTACTTGTTTTCAATATCATTATTACATAAATTTATCGTTTTTAATAAAAAAAAAAAAAAAAAACAAACAATAATCTACAATTAATGATAATTTATTTAATGACTATTCTTCTAGATATTTTAAAATTTATATTATTGCAAATTTAATTGTCGTTAAAAAATTATTGATATTAGAATGGATTTTATTTTTTTTTAAAAATACAAATTGTGAATCACCACAAAATTATTGATGAATTAATACTTTAAACAAATTTAGAATCAAGAATTTATAAAATATCAATTAATTATAATCGGAATATTTTATCGAAATATAAAAATATGCAAATGGAAATTTTTTATACGAATCAAATTAGTGCCATTCACCCTTCTAAATTATATAACTATTGGTATAATTGTTGCAAAATTATTATCTATGATATTAACAATTTTATAAAAAAAGAAATATATTATTTAGGTCAATTATATAACATCATTTCAACAGAAATTTAAATTAACATTTGATCATTTAATTGATTTCTAAATCTTTCAACCATAATGTACTTCTTTATTAGTCTCCCCTGCCTAATACTTTTATAACGAAAAATAGAAAAAAAAATTAAGTAAAAAATTTTATCCTCAATTCCAGAAGATTATAAAGAGATTTTTTTTTTGTTTCCTTATCCTATTCTCCACGTATCTTAAAGTATCCCGGGAAATCCCTAGAGTGATGAGTATTATACTCGTCTTATTCTTATGCTACTTTTTTTTTATGACGATTTCGCGGTAATTTCATTATTACCGACAATACTGCATTAAACAGTCTCTAGATTAAATAGTCATTGTAGATTGAGGAATTTTTTTAGACTAAGAAATTTGAAAAAAAAAAAATTCCTAGAATTATGATTGTTATTCACCAATCAATCGACAAATGAGAAAAAAACTATAGATATCTTATTGGGATGAAATAATTGTTTGTTTTTAACATTTATCTAATAAAACACTAAATCATACACAACACCATAGAAGAATTATCTAGCTATCAACGTTACCAATATTACGTGTTATAAGTTAATATACATTAGGTAGTTAAAACACAACTTTATGCAGAGTTTAAGCTAAAAAAAAAAAAAAAAAAAAAAAGAGAGAGAAATATACATATAACTGCGTCAATGGTAACCCATTTTATTGTCACCTTGAGGGTGAAGGGATTAGCAATGCGCAATAAAACGATCTAATAGTGAAAGTGCTAACGATCCATAATATTCATTTTTAAAATTATTAAATATTTTATTAACCCCTTATTATTATAATAATAATAACAAACCTAATGATAATGCTATTATTGATGCTTATTAGCATGCTAATGATATTATTTAGACTAGTCATTGCTTAATTGTTTATTTAAATCTCACTCAATATACATTAACATTGTTATTATAAAATGTCTAATTGTTGTATAGAGATCAACTTATTGGTAATCTACATCGATTTCAGTTAAATTTTAAACCGATTAGTCATTGAAACCACGATGAAATTAATTAGTCATTTTACTCAGTTATCATGTGACAAGTTTTTGCGAAATTATTCTCTAATATACATTACCACGATTTTAATATTTTTCAGCGTAAAAAATGATTATCATGTGTGATTATAAGAATGAAATTATTTTATTTAAAGAAATTCAGATACTATTAAAATCTTTGAATCAAAACATATATTTAGTTTTTATTGGAAAAAAAGGTAATTATAATTTTATAAATTATACATATATTAAAAATTAAAATTTTTAATTTTTGCGTGATTGTATATCGATAGAGTAATAAATCCAATACCAATTATGCAAGTCTGGAAATAATTATTAAAAATGGATTCGTCATGGATTACTTGACATTGTGTAAACTTTTTTTTTTTTTTTTTAATTTATGTAATTAACGTTACGTTAGTTAAGGAAAAATCGAGAATATCTTTAAAAAAATATATATATATAATTCACATAAATGATTTTTATGAGAAAATAAATGTCTCATTAATAAATTTATAACTTTTTTAACAAAACAAATAGAGTTAGGTACTATTCTTATATATAATTTTAATAGTATTAAACTTTGATAGATTCACGTAAAATGTAATTAACTACTATTATTATTATCATCCTTACAATAAAATGAATTATATATTTTTAGATAAAGTCATTACAAATTCGATTAAATTATCTATAATTAATCGTAATTCTTGTTGTTGTTGTTGTTTTTGTTGCTAATAATGTATATTTACTGTCACAAATAGAAAAAAATAATAATAATATCAGTTTATATCCACTTAGAGACCATAAAATTTAATTTCTGTAGTATTGAAAAAAAATTTATTATGCAATTCCTAGTTAAAATATTCAAAGAAAAATTACATCTATCACATATATTTGAATATTTAATTGTAAACGTCGCATACTGATAGTTATTTTGCAATATTAAGCGATCAATGTTATCATTTTATCAATGACAAAAAATAATTAAACTACATTATTCCTCATTACCACTATAAATTTATGAATAAACAATTGGTTTAATTTGATAATAATTCATTTATTATTTCAATCATTTAACTGATTATATCACACAGTTAATGTTAATACTAATTAATGCAGGACCAAAATTATCACATAAAAAGAGGTGTGTTAATTTGTTCTCAGTAATAAATATTAAATAACATTTTTAAGTTTACATTGATCTTGTTAAAAAAATAATTCATTTTTTTGTTTTTTTTTATTTTTTATTTTTAAATTACCAATAGAAAAAATAAAATTGATAATCTATTTTGAATTACTAGTATTATCATTTGAATTATTAAGTATTGAAACGATAATTATTAAAACGTGTATAGGGACTAAGAAAAATGCGGAGATGTTTATAAAATTAAAAAAATGATAAATTTAACAACAAACATCTATATAATATATAGTCCCATGTAGTTAAATGTGACCTTGTTTAGATGATGGCAAGTACAATTGCAAATACGTCATAAAAACATAAATTATCGTCATTACATTTTTATCCGCGTATATGATATATCTACATACACAAACAACATGAAGTTTCTTGGGAATAAAATAACCGGTCAGATGACAACGACCTGCCTCTACTCAATGCGTTATATATATATATTAAATGCGTCATTGAATTTAATTTTTTATTTTTACAAGACTAATGTCTAATGTGACTGTAATGCAACATCTGTGACATTTAAAATTATTAAAAATATTTACCTGATAAATTTATTCGTTATTATCATTAGAATTTAAATATTAAATAAGCAATAAATAATAATTAATATCAAAAGTTGAATAAACTTTTTGTCAACATGTTGTTTTTGTAGGTATACCTATTAAATAAATTTAAAACGCAGGGAACTCCGAACCAGTTCCACAAACTAAAATAAATATTGTCACATGGAAAAACCCCGTTCTTATCATAATATGACAATGGCATCTTATTTTATCTAACACGAAAAAAAAATAATAAATGGTTATTTAATTAAATCTGCCTTAAATAATATAATAATAATTAAATTTTTTTTATTATACTTATACTTACTCTTGATAAAAATTTCAGTAGCAGCCTTATATGTAAATAATATATAATACTGATCGACCTTGACAATTTTAAAACTTTTTAAGATAATATTTAAATGGGTAAAACCTTGAAAAATATTTAGATAAAGGTTAATTAAGCTCATTCATTTAAATGATTAATTGTTTATTATTTTATTTTATCGATTTTTATGTCTCGAGGTTACTTACAACAATATCATCAGTTTTGCTTTTTATATGCAAGAGTGTCAAAAAAAATTTTTTTTAAGTTCCGCTTTTAGAAATTAATATTATTTTATATTTTATAAATACTTTTAATTCTATATTTACATTTAATAATTAACTTAAGTAGTGACATTTACTTAAGTTTATTAAAAAGTAAAATTTTAAATAAAAATAACATGTATGTGTTTTTTTAATATACAAATTATTAATTAAATGGCAATATAAATATAACACATATATAACAACAGTTTTATACATAAGTATATATAACAAAATTTGAAAACATATCTTGAATATATTATCTATAGACTATAACACTTGTTAATATTTGTATAGCTTTTTTTAAGCAAAGTAAAACTTGTGCTTTTTTTTAATGTTGACATGTTAATTGTCCAATTACTTTTATTATTTAAATTATGATAACTACTTGATATTCTAAAATACGATTTTACATCTTTAAAAATCTGATGCAAATCTTTAGTAAATCCCGTAATACAACTAGACTCGTTATTGTTATTATTATTATCATCATCTTGACATAAATTAAAAATATTCTCATCATCATTATTGACAATCCGACACTCTGGACGATTCTGTGAGTTGATTTCAACAATAACATTTTTTTTATCAATAACTGATTGCTCAAAATGTGGATAATTAATCAATTGATGATTATTCTTCGTATAAACTTTGGAACTCTTTTTATTAATGATAGATCTCTGTGTGTTTTTTGTTTCTTCTTTATCTTGACCTCCAGCAGCTACAACTTGAGACATATTTATGTCCATAAAAGTTGAGTGACCTACCGGTAGAGTTGCCAAAGCTGATGTAATTAAGAATGAAGATTTCGACGTATCTGTGGTATCTGTCGTATCTATACTCTTACTCTTACTCTTACTCGTGCTTTTACTTTTACTATTGTTGTTATTTAAATTTAATATACGACGACATTTTTTAATAAAACTTTTTGATTTTTTAAAAATTAAATTGTTATTGAAAGTTTTTTTTGGTGATGAGATTAAAGATTGTTGTTGGTAATAATTATTATTTTCATCAATTGAAGAAATTGATGGAAATGATTTTGAATCATTATGATCAATCACATAAATTTCTGGATAAAGTGAATTATTTTTTTTACTCAATGAATTGTCTACTGTATTTTTGGATATATTTGAACGAGAAATAGGTGGATGTGCACGGGGAGGTTTAACAATTTTATCATTTTTTCTTGTTATAACACTTATTTCTGGTCGTTGATCATTTGTTGAAAAAAAATCTTTTTTTTTTAATTCATTGTAATTAGTTGAATTATTTAAATTATCAATATCAATATAATTAGTTATTGTTTTATTTAATATTGGATCTGTTTGTGTGGCTGTTGTTATTTTACATAATTCTCTTGTAATTGATGATGAATTTAAATTTGATTTTTTAAAAGTTGTAGAGTTAATAATTTTTTTATCTTTTAATTGCGAGGTTGCAACAGCATTTGTCGTAGCTGAAGAACCAAATTTAAAGGAAAGCAATTGAGTTGATGATATATCATGATCCGTTAATTCAGGAATAAATTTAATTATTTTTTTTCGTTTCTTATATTTACGTTTTACAACCGATGGATTAGATCCCAAACAACGGTCACTTAATTTATCACAATTTATAACACCATCTGCAATTATTATAATATTAATATTTAATTAAAATTTTATTTAAAAAATATGTAAATAAATATAATTACCATGAGATTTATCAGAATCGCCATCAAGCCAGGGCGATACACACCTATACACAACACCAATTGCAATTGCTACAGTAAAAATTATTGTTATATTTGTATCTTTTATTGTTTTCAAAGCACTACTAAATATTCCCAACGCCATTATTACTATTTATTATAATTATAATTGACCCAAAATTATTATAATATTATACATATTATTAAAACAGTATACATACAGTAGACATGTTGAAAAATTCTACAAGACTAATGATATTTAAGGTCTATAATATATAATATACAAAGAAATATCCAAAACTCTATAGTATAGATATAAGATCTATTTTATTATTTAATCCTCTTATAATTTAATTTTACCTTTTAAACTTTATTATTTTAATTTATTATAAAAATATAAAATTTTGACTCCTTATTCGAAGAATAAATTAGTTAATTAAATAAGTATTTTAATAATAGCAAGTCTTTTCGAGGCTCTAGGAAGTGTAAAGCAAGGTGATAATAATTAAACATAAGAATAAAATCAATTACCCGTAGTTTATTAAATAAGGATATTTGTACCATAAAATTTAATAATACGCTGGTTTTTCCAACAAACAAACAAACAAGTAATAATAATATTGCATACTGTAATAACCATCTTTCAATATTGATAATAAATAATAAAAAATAATAACTTTTTTTTTACGTTAAAACAATGTCTATTGTTCTAATAGTCATAAAAAAAAAATAAAAACGACATAATGAAAATTTTAAAAAATGATTTATTATTTACGGTTCACAGATTTTTGTTTTATTTTTAATGATACGTTAATTTATAAATTTATTATTAATAATAGTATTGGTTAAACCGGAAGAACCTTGGTCTTGTATCTTGTCTTTAGTAATACTTCCAAGTACATGTCTTAAGGCAAATATACCTTTTATTATTATATTTATTGAATCAGATTGTAATAATGTGTAATATGTCTCAATTGAACCGAGGTTACGATCGTTAATGATTTGCAACTACTTTAGGCTTATAGTACATTAATTTCTAAATTTCTATGACGCATACTTTTCATTTATTGTTTACCCTGGATAAATAAATATAGAAAAAATATAAAATATCGTATCCTAGATTTAACTTAAAACATTGTAGAATAATTGTTAAGGTTTTTCCAATATAGTTTAAATGAATTAACGGTAATTAACATTTGATGATAATCATTTTAAATTGACGTTGCCAGATAAATTTAACCTCGTCCTATTTGTATCCTTTAATAATATACACATAATTAGGGTATTTTCAATGTTATTATTTTTAAATTTTTTACAATGTTAAATGAATATTAAATATTTATAGACTAAAAATTCTTAAATAATTTGACAGATTGAGGTATGAGTTTATAATTATCAGAAGTTGTGGCGATCCGGTCTACGAACTGGCACAAGGTACACAACGATTACGTAACTAGATCGGCATATATATATACATATAAAATCACATTTAATTTAACTTCTTCCTTGGCGATTAAAAAGACTTGGTTCTCGGTCAGGGGTAAACCAGAAAAGCGTTTTACTGTCTGAAATACAACATATTATTATTCAAAAATATTTCAAGGACAATTTTTTTTTTATTATTTTAAAATTAATTCCACTCTACTATTAATTGATAGTTAAATAAATTGAAATAATAGTTTACAGAGTAATACTAAAAACCTTGATATTATTAATTAGTTAATTAATTAATTAATCAAACAGTAGCTGGAGGCCCGACATCTGATGCATAATTTACCCATGGATAATTTTATTTAATTGCTATTGTAATTGTGTGATATACTTACACGCATTATTACCACTTGATCCGGCACTAACTGCCGCAAAATAAAAATTTAATAGATAAAGTAAATAAAAAATAAATAAATAAAATAAAAAAAATTCATCAGGCTTTCTAGAACAACGCGGCCTTGATTCTGGATACTCTACACCACGCCCACATCCGTGCAATGATCAGGGAATGTATGTCCGGTACCAAATCAGTCGATCGATCGATTATCGATCATAAATTTACCAAAAATAACTAATTTTCCTTTTGATTGTTTAAAATAAATAAATTAATAAATTTAAATAAAATAATAATTATTATGACTATTATTACGAGTCATCGCAAGAGCATTAATTACCATTCACCTAGTATCCAACAATTTATACGTTACGATAAATATAATTACCGTCAATACAAATATTTTATTTTAATTTTATTTATCTGAAGCCCTTTAAATACCTCTTAACTTTAATGAGTATAAAGCATGTAAAAATAATCAACCATATAAACTTTTCATACCAATAAAAAATATTATTGAAAAGTATATATATATATATGTAATGACAGTATAATGGTCTTTACGGTCTACGTGCTCAATAGACTTGACGCCATGGAGTCTCTCATAGAATAAACAATAATAAATATAAAAAACTTTGACTTCGTACGACACATAATTTAATTGTTTATAATTTTTTTTTTTTTTTAATTGATCAATTAGTTAATACCATACCACGTTGTTACTTACTTTTAATTACAAAATTTTATTCAAAATTTTCTATTTATTTATTTTTTTTTTTTTGTTACAAATAAAGAAAAATTTAATGACATCATATGTTGAAATCACAGAATAATAATAATAAATAATAATTAGATGAATAAACGGTATATAAAAGAAACTTATGGATTAATTATTATAAGCCTGTGATTGCTGAAAAAAAAAGAAAAAAAATTACGACTTTGATGATGACAAGATCAATTTTCCTCGAGGCTAGATTTTAATCTACACAATACGCCCATTTATATATCATTGCACTTGCATTTTAAATTTATTTATTATTTATTGCGATAATATTAATGAACTAAATTAAAAACAATATTTATTTATTGTTACTGAGAATACACATATATATATATATTTTTTTTTTATACTTTTCTGAAAAGTCTAGGAGAACCAAACTCTTATTTCCACGTGACACAATGATTTAGAAATCAATGACCGCTTGTAGTATAACATTGGAATGATAATTTACGTCCAATTATCATCAATCCTTGATCATTACTCATTACATACATTTATGATAATTGGGTCGGTTTTTTTTTTTTTTTTTTTATTACATAATTACATTTAGTATAAAATTAATATAAAAATGAATATGGATGTTTTAAAATATAAACTTATTCGTTATTTAATTAACCCATTAGAATTTATTGAATTTATAAATATATTTATTATTGTGTTTCTTTTGTAATAACGTTGATGGGTCATATAGTTGAGGGCTTTATGAATAAGATTTATCCTAGTATGACCCTCATACTTCATATAGAAACAAGAATGTGGTTTTAAGAAAATCAATCATAATGCCATCAAGAGCGACGTTTTTCTTTCTACTTGCTGCTGCATCATTGTGACCACACTATGATTATAATAATTTATTACATATCATTATTTATTATTAATATTAATTAATTTCTTTAATCAATTTGTATGGGTTTTAAAATAAATAAAAAAAAAAAATTATTACTTATTATTAAATAACTTAAAAAGTAACATTAATTAAAATGAAAATTTTTAAATAAATTGAAATTGTAGTAATTAAAAGATTATAGAATGAAAAAATGTGAAATAAACAAAAAAAATTCACTTTAGACTTGGTATTCAATCCTATCACAAGTAAAAGAGCTTTTCTACGCTACTTAACTCCGTATTTTCTCAGTAAATCCCCATTTTATTCTTACCTTTTTTCCAAGGATATACATCTATATATGTCAAAAAAATTTTACTCACCCACACAAAGTGAAAAAAAAAACTAATGTAAGTAAAATTTCTTCTCACGCTCAAGACTTTTTTCCGCCCATTAAACAAAAATAAAAAAAAATGAAAAAAAAGTCAGACTTAAACTATTATTAAAAAATAATAAAAAAATAAAAGATTGTTAATAGGCTTGCAATCATGATTGAAATATTAATTAAAATGTAATTTTAATATTGCAATTGTAATAATTTATTATCACATGAAAAAATTAATAAGTATGTATATTGAGTAGATGATGCCCTTAAACTTAAATTTAATGTCAATTATAAAAAAATAAAAAACACTGAACTGTAAATTTTGATTTTTTCATTGCAGGTTTTAATTATCAAAAAATATTATCATCAATCATCGCTTATCTATACAAATCAAACAGATTATAATTATACTATTTGTTAATGACTAATTAATACTAATATATGTATAAGAATGGATGATGCATTTTCTCACGGTCAGACAAAAAAAAATACAAGACACACCCCTTTTGTATTATATAATTTGTATTATTAATTAACTTTAATTTGAATATCAAGATATACTTAAAATAGTAAAAAGAAAAAAATAATAATAATAATAATTAATTATGTTTCCGGTTCAGTTGACGTTAGATTTTTTTTTCTATTTGATTATTATTATTATTATTATTATTATTTATAGACAATATATGTGTATTAATTATATTATCTAGTTGATTAGTAATTATAATTATTAACAATTCAAATGGGGTGATTGCAACAATATCACGCATTCAACAAATGTGTCTGGTATGATATGTATAAATATATAAATATTACTAGAGTAATTGAGAAAGAATAAATATTAACAAATCGATAATCTATAATACGTACATTCGGAATTATTAATATTTATGTGGGTGTGTTATTATATTATAAAAAAATTAATATTTATAATATATTAATTAATAATTAGATTTATTATTCATTACTTATTATTTTATTTTATTAGAATATACGTTCTAGATTTAATAATAATAATAATAATAATAATAATAATAATAATAATAGTAATATATTTTAAAAATTTAATTTTAGTATAAAATTCTAGTCATAGTTGAGTGAAATATAATACGATTTACTCAAGACAATATCTTTCAATTTAATATAATTTATTTCTTTATTCTTTAGATAATAAAAAATAATAAATTTATAAAGGATAAGAGAAATGAATAATTACTTTTTCACTTTAATAATATTACTAATTTATTTAAGTTGTCTTGGTATATTAGTAATAAAATAATTGTAAATTCCAAGACCCGCTCTAATAAAATAGTAGATAGAGTCGATGTAATATTTTTTTATTTATAAGTTAAAAATCTTAGACGTAAAATTCTCGTGATTACAGATTTGGCAAAACGTAGAAGTGCAGGAGCGCAGAATTTTCTTATTGTCCTCATGATCCAGATTGATCCAGATCCCGGGCGTTAATAACGTCTATTTTAAAAAGAAAAAAATCATTTGCACAGTGCCATCTGTTTAATAAATTTCAAACTTTATTTGTCACTCTCCTCTTCATACTCTCTATTGATGGTAAGAGTTTAATTCAAGAGATAATAATTAGTAGATTTTATTTTGGTTGTCGGTCTTTGAGATGCGCGAGCGCGAGCGCGAAACAATGGATATCTGCGCAAACTCGTGTCTTGCGGGTCTTGCGCTATCGTTGTATCCCTCGAAGCCCTAAATCTTATCCAACATAGTAATGACCAGTTAAAAATGTATGTTTTATAATTCATATGTATGCATATGATTTTTGGATAATTTATAAAAATTATAAGACAATTTAATATACTCATTTTAACTGTTTATCATTAATAAAATATTAGTAATTTAAATGATAAAAATAATAAATAATTAATTGACATTTTATAAAATGGTTAATCCACGTGAGCGAGAAGAGAGATTATGGTCAAGTGTTGTATCTCGTATCTTGGTTAATACAATTTCACATCCTATTGAATATGCCAAAGTATTAATACAAATAGGACATGAACCAATATTACCTCGTGAAACTAGAACATTATTTGGTAAACCAGCTCTTGCATTGCCAAATATTTTTCAGTATGGTAATATTTATTTTTTTTCCTTCTTTTTATAATTTTAAATATTATTGTTATTAATTAAAATTATTAAATAGTGAGATATATAAAAGCTGTTGATGGTTTTACTGGCTGCTATCGTGGTCTGGTTCCAAAATTATGTGCTTACACTGTCAATGGTGTTATTATGGAAAAAGTCAATGATTCATATTTATTTACTAAAATATTTCCACAAGTACAAGAGGATGATGAAGACATTGAAGAATTACCAGATGAAAAGAGGTTAATTATTATTATTATCATAATTATTTTTTACTTAATTATTTAATTATTGCAGAAAAGCAGCTTATCGTCGTGAATTTATGAAAGATGCTATTTGTAAAATTGCTGGAATAATAGCCAGTCATCCACTGGACGTTGTTGCTATTAGGATGATGGCACAATTTGTTGGAGGCGAAGATAAATACAAGTAATTTATTTTTATTTTTAATAATTAAAATAATTAAACTAATAATAATAATTATTTAAATATTACAGAAGTGTATTAAGTTCAATTATTGAAATATACAAAGAAAATGGTATCATGGGTTATTATTCTGGTTTAGTACCACGATTGATAGCTAATGTATCAACATTAGCACTTGTCAGTTATTCAACTTACCTTATAAATAAATATTTTGTTAATGATCATGATACAATGACATATATATCAGCAATGGTAACACTTGTTGCAACAACAGTTACTTATCCATTTCTCGTTGTTTACAATTGTATGGCTGTAACTGATTCTGGTTTGGCTGCTGGTTCACCTCCTCACATGCCAATTTATACCTCATGGATTGATTGTTGGAGACATTTATCAGCAACAAATCAACTTAAACGCGGTAGCAGTCTTTTGTGGCGTTACTACACTGGTCCAACCGCAATTATTAATGGAAAATTAGTTATGCTCAACAAAACACAATACTATTCCTTTTAAATATTCAATTCTGTTATATTTTTTTTTAAGTAAAATCAATAGATACTCTAATTTTTAAATATAATAAAAATCTTAAGATGATTATTATTATATTATACTCAAAGCATTTATAAAGAAAAAATACATAAAATGTCAATAAAATAAATATTTTTTTTTTTTGTTTTTTTTTTTCTGTACGAAAGAGTGATTTATAATTTATAATTAAATATAAAAGTTCAAAGATTTAAATGAATTATTTATTTATTATAAAACACTTTAATGGGATAAGATAAATAATTTTTATTTAAGAATATAATTAGAAGGATAGGTCATAAGACGTGGGAATTGATCAACAACTTGCTCTGAAATGTCACAAAGTTTTGTTGGAACGGGTCTCAGTTGAGGAATTTGATTTGAAATATTTTCCATTATTTCCTTGGGGACATTATCATCTGGATAAATATGCAAGCGTTCCATAGTGTGACGACGTTGTAAATTGTTTCTCATAGCGTGATAGACGGCTTTTTTAACAATCAGTGTTTTATTTTTTTTATGTAACTCCCATGCCAGTGTCCATGTATCTCCCCTGTGATATGTCGTGTGATGAAAGTAGACACGTTTTTTCCATTCATCACCTCTCAAAGCAATGTCTTTACTGTTTATTACTACGACATGGTCTCCACATAAGGCTAATTTTCCAAATTTAACACCAAGATTAGTTTATTATTTTATTTTATTTTATTTATATGATATAAAATACTTACACATTGGTGCATAAATCGGTTTAGTTTTTCCTAAAAGATATGGTACCAAGTGAACAGCGCTTTGGTAAGGGTCTTGCCATTTAGCATCATACAAATACCAAATTCTCGATAAAGAGCCCCATTGCTAAATATTTTTTTAATATTATCATTACATTTAGATGTATACGTTACATGTTGTTGGATTGATAAAATGATATTATATTATAATTACCTGTGCTCGTCTGATTAATGACATAATAATTATTTATTATATTTTCTTTAAACTTTATTCCTGGTTATTAATACACATTTATTATAATTTACATACACATGGAGACCATAGAGATTGATAGAAATTGATAGAGATAATAAGATTAATACTAATACTGATGATGGTGGCGACACTGGTAAAATTTTTAAGCGCGAGATTTTCGATATACGAACATAGTACAAGAAATTGTTACCAAGAGTGCATGGCCTCGATCAATACAACATTAAAGTTTTATTACTCTAGTCCGATAAATTCTTAATAAAAATTTATTTTATAAGGATGAATGAGGATGACACTGTCTCTCTACTGTTATCAAGAGTCGTCTGAAAATTAAAATTTAATTTTCTTTGTTCTTTATGGTGTCCTCTGGATGAAGGAATGCAACCAAGTTCTGAAAAAAATAAATGCCAAATAATTTGAGGAAAAGTCGAGCTCATCGAAGGAGATGAGTTTCCTTGTATTCGGGATTATTATCTTTGTCTTTCTTGTGGTTGGTCCGGTTTTCAGTACTCAATGCTGCCAACTGTCGCCAACTGCTGCCAACTCTTTTTTGGTTTGTGAAAATCAGCACTAACAGACCAGAGCTCTCAAGATAGAAAATTCGAGTCTCGAGAGAGTCAGAAAAGTAAATTGATTTTAAAATGCAATTAGATCATTAGATGTGTTGGTGTTAAAATTACTTATGTCTCTTACCTACCAATTATCTAAATCATTTTTTTCTCATTGAGAAACTCATTATTTAAATTTGTTAGCATGTATTCATCATAGCAATAACTAGTAGTACTTGTCAGTACTTGTACTCCTCGTACTATTCTACTATTATTATATAGATGACATAGGAAAAGGAAAGTATTGTTGTACGTAAATGGTATATATGGGTTACGAAATGTCAAAAGCAACAATAAACATTACAAAAAATCTATATCTCATCTATAACGATAAATTTACAATTTTTTCATAAAATCTATAAATGCAGCACTAATTTAAATTTTTTAAATTTTAAAAAATGACCTATTAATGCATATTCATTAGAAATTTATCCGCTAACTCATAAAATAATTGTAAGTATATAATTTATAGGTTATATTGATATACTTGAACGTTTTATTTTTAAGGTTTAATTTTTTGTGCAGTACTTTGATGTAGCATATACTTACCATTCTATTATCATTTATTATTCATTTTTATTTTTTCTTGTATAAATTGAATAATTAAACTGATGATCAACTTTTTTTTAGTTATCAATTTTAAGTACAATCGATTAATTGTTATTGATTTTTCTTTCTTTCTTTTTTTTTTTTTTATTTTATTTTATTTTTTTTCTACTCTAATGAATAGTCTACATAGAAAGGTAACCTTTATTGTTTTATTTTATTTATTTATTTATTTTTTTTTCCTTCTAGACGAACAAAAAATGTATTTACTTATCAGTATTAACAATTGATTAATAATAATAATAATAATAATAATAATGATAAATTTAGATGTACGATTATAAAAGTGATGATAAAAATAAATTAATTGAAGAGATGGATTATGAGTACATGCCATTTCAAAGAGAACGTGACATTCACAATCGATGTTGTGGTGGTAAATTTTGGTGTATTAAGGTATTTATTATTTTCATTGTTTTTTTATTAAATATCTATTTTATTTTTACTATTATTATTTAAATAGGATATATGTGGAATAATATGTGCTATTTTGACGTGGTTGTTAATTATTTATGCGGAATTTGTTGTTATGGCAGTTATATTGATTCCTAGTATAAATACATTATATTCAAGTTTAAATATGGCTATATTTCAAACATTAGCATTTTTAGCTTTTGCATCTCACCTTAGAACTATGTTTACTGATCCTGTAAGTATTATATCAACAACAGTAATAATAATAATCATAGTAATTAAATTAAAAAGATGAATAATTTATAGGGTGCAGTTCCTAAAGGCAATGCCACCAAGGAAATGCTACAACAAATGGGTGTTAAAAATGGTCAAGTTATATTTAAATGTACAAGATGTTGTTCCATAAAGCCTGATCGTGCACATCACTGTTCTGTTTGCCAAAGGTAATGTAAATCCAATAATAACAATAATTACATAAATCCAATAATAATAATAATAATAATAATAGATGTATAAGAAAAATGGATCATCATTGTCCATGGGTAAATAATTGTGTTGGTGAAAATAATCAAAAATATTTCGTATTATTTACTGTAAGTCTTATTATTATAATTTATGTTAAATTAAATAAAAACTACAAGTCATAATTATTTAAATTTATGATGATAATAATTATTTTTTAGTTTTATATTGCCGGTATATCATTGCAATCACTATTTTTATGTATACAACAATTTACAACGTGTGTACGACAAGAATGGCGTAATTGTACGACATTCAGTCCTCCTGCAACTGTTGTTTTATTATTATTTTTAACATTTGAGGCTCTACTTTTTGCTATTTTTACGGCTGTTATGTTGGGAACCCAATTGCAAGCTATATGGAATGATGAAACGGTAATTTTAATAATAATTACTATTTCACTTTTAATTATTATTGCTATTTAATTCTTTTATTATTTGTATATCAAAAGGGCATTGAACAATTAAAAAAAGAAGAAGCGCGATGGGCACGAAATAGTAGATGGAAATCTCTTCAGGCTGTATTTGGACGATTTTCTGTTGCATGGTTTTCACCTTTCACATCACCACCTAATGCCAAAACTAAACTTGATTCTTATTTATATTCCGTATAATCATACATTACTATATATTCATTATTTTATTTTTTAAATAATTATACATAAAATTGTACATAAAATAACCAGCGAAGGAAGAGAAAAATGGGAATTGTCAATCATTTTTTTTTTATTTTTTTTTTTTTTTTATATTAAGCAAAATATTTGTTTAAAAAAAAATAATAATTCAGGGAGTTAATAACGTTTTTTATTTTTACTAGATTTTAATAATAATAATAATAATTTTTTTAAAATAAATAAAGACTTAAAATGTACCTTTTAGTAAATAAATTTAAATAACAAATTAAATGTGCCTCAGGTTTTACAAATAAATAATCACTTAATTTATACGTAAAATAATAATAATAATGACATTATTTTACGAAATAATTTTTTTTATGATAATTTAATTATTATTAACGCCTCCGACTCAAGTATAAAAAATAATGATGACATTCCGTAAATATCTTCCGTTTAAGATATTTATATTTAAAGAGTAATAATTATATTTATGAAATATATTATGTACGGAAACTATTTGTGCAATTTGATAAAAAGCATTACAATCATAATTTAGAAATAAAATTATTATTTTTTTAAATTAATTATTATAATAATATATAAATGTTAACTTATTGTTTATGACATGCAATTATTTATTTATTTTATGTGTACTGAATATATCATTTTTTTTTTTTTTCTATTCATTAGTTATAAATTTAATAACAATTTTTATAAATCCAGTAAAACTTTTATATTTGATTTACATAAACCAATAAAAACAAACAAAAAAACGAAAATGATTGAGTGATTAAATGAAAAATAATTTTACGTTCTCACGGTCAAATGAAAAAAAAAATAATAATTATGAGCATTAAACCGGTTGTTAATCAAGTTATAAATTAAGAATAATTTAATGATAGCAATCTTTATATCTATTTTAAATTAAAGCTAAAAAATGATCATCACTTGAAATAAAATATAAATAAATAAAAAAGTAGATACAGGGGAGAGCGCGTGTCCCTATTTCAGATCGATGGACTTTCATCTTCTGTTCAGTTTGAATTTCTTTACTTATGTCGTGTAAGAGATCAAATGGTGGCATGGTGGGATGCTTTTTCATATCAAATGTCAAATTACTTGATCATTAATACCATACAAAGTTGTTGAAGCGAATGCATAATTTTATTTTTTTATGTATTTGTGTATTTATTTACAATATAAATAAGTACATACAGATCTAAATATGCTGTTACTGTATAGATAATTTTCTTTATAATTATGATTATTTTACAGCAGAAAAACTGGACACTGTAACACTTACAACAACATATCTATTATCCATGAGATGACTTTCACTTTTGCCATACAACAACTAAACTCATACTCACTAACAAACAAAAATTAACAGTATATCAACCAGTAGGAGTAATTCGGATTAAACAGATTTACCATTTTATTATCATTTTTATTTTAAATCTTAAATAATTATTCGAGTGAAACAGTTTATCGGACCCTTGATCTTGACCACGCGATTACAATTATTATTCTGGTATATATATATATATATATCTAATAAAAAGTTAAATTGATATTATGAAGGTAAGGAATTATTATGAATCAAATGTTATTATTTGTTTTTTAAATATTATATTTATCGTGTTTTAGATTATAATTTTTTTATTATTGTCATTGTTGTTATTTGTTGGAAATAAATTTATTGATGCGTATGACCCAAATGATGATAATTTAAAAAATATATTATTGCCAGACGGTGAATTTGAAGCATTTTATTTAAAAGGATCACAAAGTAAAGAAGAAAATGCCGCACGTCCACCGCATTTACACGGATCATATCACGCTTATCGTCATCCTGGATTGGTAAATGTACCAAATAGTCCAGCATACGGTTTTCGTTTTGATGGTAAACGAAGATTTAATTACGATTAAATATTTTTACGTAGTGGATACTAAAAATTCTTAGCTATTTATAACATATCCAGTGAATATGATAGTAGTAGTATAGTAATAACAGTATCAGCTTTGATGTAGAGAATAATCTACAAACGTATCATTAATCGCGAAACCAAAAGATCTATCTCGATCAATTCCTGTTTTCATACAACTCACAACGTCCTGTGTGGTTTTTAATCTTTTTTTTTAAATAATTTCTAAATTTCTATTGGAAAATAAATTTAATAAAAATTTATGGTGTTAATAATATAATTTTTTTTTCAACAAGAATATATATTAAATATTAAAAAATAAATAACTTTGTGACTTGGTTGGTTTACAACTATAATTTATAATAATATTTTAGCTAAAGTTTTTATTACAGTTGATATACGAAAAAAAAGTTGTGGTAATTATAGAAACTTGTGTGCATACTTTGATCGATCAAACACTGCTTTCTATAAGTTATTTTATGTACTATTTGCTAAATTAAATCAAGAAGAGTTGCTGATTAAAACCATTCAAGGACACTGGTTTTTCTTAATTTGAGCTGTAGCTGAGCAATTAAAATTGCCATTATTGAAAAAACAAACCCTGTAAAAACTTGGTTTTTATTAGAAAACTCTTTACTACTTTCTTCGCTATTGTAAATGATTTTTTTGTTTTTCCCATAAACATTTAACGTGATATGTTTTCATTTTCATTACTGTCGGTAATTATATCCAATAGATGTATACATATAATACTTGTACTACCAAAAATCTGGGTAAATATGTTATTATTCAAAAATAAAAATTAATGGCAACTATTAACATGTGATGAAAACTTGATGATGATATTATTATTTTTTATCCCAGAAATAAATACTCTTTTTAGTTGGTGAAATTCTGTACATAATATATATGTTAAGTATTGGAGGTTTTTATTTATTTATTCAATTAACTTATTTTCGTTGTTTTTTAAATCTGTTATCTTTTTCATATTATATATAAGTTAAGTTTAATTTTTAATCATAACTTGTAACTTGTTCTCTATTTTAATATTTATGTCAACTATTAATAGTTTTAAATGAAATAAACATTTGCCTTTATTAATTAACCAACAATAAATTTCATTTGATATTATTTTTATCAATATAGTTATTACAATAATCATATTTTATTATTTTATTTAAATAAATTAATAAACGTCTATACTATGAAAGAAAAAATACATTTATCAGTATAATAAAGTTTCTGATAAAGGATTTTTTTAAATTTTATAAAAATAACATTTTATAGACCTACTTTAATTGTAAATTTAATATATAAGAAATAACAGGAATATGTATTACCATAAATGTATGAGAATGAGAAAATGACATGAATCTAGTATGGAGTAAATGATAACTGTAATACATATTAAACATGCGTGTGTTTAACTTAGAGAAGTTTGCGAGTAAACGAGGAGAGCCTTTAAAAGACCTGAGGACATGATATTGCTCGACAGTCGTTGATCGTTGATCGTTCAGTCACATTGCCGTCGACCGGTCCATGTCCATGTCCATGTCCATGGAGCTTTCTTAATATTAATATACTATTACTGTGCTGTGTAGTTAATATATAAGTACTTATCTATCTACAGTTTAAAATTATATCTGATATCATGAGGATTCTATGTCTGATAACGGTGAGTGGATATCGCTTCACTGATCAGACTATATTATTATTATTATTATTATTATAATTATTTATTCAAAATTAAAACGTGCTCATCTGTCAAGTGAAACATATTAATAAATTTATATTTTTGGATTATTGTGAATAATCAAATTTTTAAAATTGTAAATAAAAAAGTGACTGCAAGTGATATTTTCATCGATAAAAATGAAGCTTATATATTATTTAAGTGTAATTTATTTAAATATCATTGTTTAAAAAAAAAAATTAATATTCATCATGCAATAATGAATTATTTTTTTTAGGTCGGTTCATTTTTGATATCTGTAACAGCAGCTGAGAGTGATATATCTATTGGGTATTAACATTATAAATATGAATTATATATTAAATAATTTAAAAAATATTGAAAAAAAAAAAAAAATGTTTTTTTTTTCAGGGATAATATTAAGCGAACTCCTCGTGCCTTGGTTTTAAAACCAGTTATTAAAGAAGACGATGAAGGACCATTTGATTTTCTAGCAAAGTGGATATCTCGGATGATAAATCCATCACCGAAAAAACCACCATCATCGCATCTATCAATGTTGGGATCCCTTCGAGTTCCTGGTATAAATGATCCAGTCTTTTTAGAGAATCTCAGCATTCCATCACGTTCTCCGAACCGCTTTGTTTTTCGCGTAATGCCCGAGACCCTTAAAACACCATCATTTTCTGGGATGTCATTTACAGACCAATCAAATTCATTTTCACCATTTTTTCCAATTACATCCACTCGTCTTCCAATTACAACAAATAATTTTAATAAAATTTTATCAACAGCTTCAACATGGCCACGTTATCCTCCTCCATATTTTAATTCTCAACACAACAACAGACCAAATGATTATTTTAATAACAATTACAACAATCAACCGGTTAATTTTTACAAAGAATTTTTACCTCACCAGCCGTATAAAAAACCATTAACTCAATATCCTTTAAATCCAACATCATCACCAAGTGAACCATTTCGTCCATATGTACCTCAAACATCTTATGGTAATTATGACAATCATAATTTAATTTCCGGTGGTAATAATAATTTTAATTACGGATCAAATTATCGTCCTTCTTTATATCCATCTCCATCTTATAATCCCCATGACCTTCATAACTACAATCATCATTTCGCTATTTCTAATCATTCAAAAATTAATAATTTTATATCTGATGCTAATATGCATAAACCAATTATTAATAATAATGATAATAATAATAATAATGAAGAATTAACTGATGAAATGAAAGAAACTCTTGAAACAGTTGATCTAAATAAAGTGACCCCAATAACAACACATACTTCAGTATTTTTAAATAATAATAATAATATAACTCCAACAATAAATCCATCAACAAAAACAAAAATAACATCTTCACCAGCATCGATAAATGACAATGAAATTTATCGTTCTGATCGTATGATACCAACTATAAATCCAAACTATAAAGACACTCGTTATTGGAGACCCTTGAAAACTACATCAATTATAAGTTCATCATCAACTTTACGTCCAACTTCATTGTCATCAATAACCACATCCAGCAGTACAAATAGATACAGTGCACGTGATATACAAGAAATACCACCGCCAAATTTAAAAAATTGGAAACAAGATATTTATCGAGAAAATTCAACCGAAATTATTAATATAAATGATAGTAATAATAATAATAAAGAATGGATTATAGCTGACAAGAGTTCAGATTCAAGAATGGATGAAAAAAATCAAGATGATATAACTTTGGGACAAAATGATTCTCAAGAACATAATGGTAATAAAAATAAAGATCATGATCCTAAATTAAATGTTATTAGAACTTTTAAAAAAAATATAAACAATTCACGTGGTAAT
Source organism: Microplitis mediator (assembly GCF_029852145.1). Taxonomy (NCBI): domain Eukaryota; kingdom Metazoa; phylum Arthropoda; class Insecta; order Hymenoptera; family Braconidae; genus Microplitis; species Microplitis mediator. The sequence continues at coordinate 85,291 of NC_079976.1, read as the reverse complement.
AGTAGAGAATGGAAACCACCGACGACAATGAAAACTACAACCACAACGATAAATAATCGCCGGTTTATTAGTAATAATAATAATAATAATAATAATAATAATAATAATAATAATAATAATAACTATACTGTAAGTACAATTGATAATGTTATGGATTTAACGGCCAATAATGATTGGAGGGATGATATTAAAAAAAATAAAAGAAAGATAGATAGATTAAAAAATAGTAATAATAGAAGAGTTAGAATTGTTGAAAGCGTTCAGAGTTCCGTCTCAATGATTTCTTCAAAAAATGATAATAAAAAAACAATATTAACTCATTGAAAAACCTCTAATTTTATTTTTTCATTTTACTTTAAATTATTATTTAAATAAGTATTATATTAATATAAATGATTTATTATTTAATAGCAAATACTCGAAAGCTTTAATAAATGTTAAAACAATAATTGTATATGTATTTTTTTTGTTATAATTTTTATGTTGATTGTTATTATTTCTTTAAATGATTCTTTATAGTAAATTATATAAAATAAACATGTTTTTTTTTTCTTTTTGCAAATTTTTAGTTTAAATTGATATAAAACAAATTAATTAAATTCTTTCTGAGACATTAAGATTTTTAATCTGTAAGCAAAAGTCTTACATGATATTGATTGACAAGAAAGTTTTTCTAGATATAAAATAATAAAAATATAACTAAATGAAACTTTGATAAATCAATAAAAGAGAAAATTAATATCATCTGTGACAAACTTTCACATTAACTGGCAAATTATAAAAAAAAATTGATATAATATAATTTAATAAAATGTATTTGTAATTAATTAAATAAGTATTATAATTTTTAAAAAACATACCTATCTTCAGCACCATAAATGGATGCTTTAAATATTTTAGTCAAAAAATAATTAAAAGCTTAAAAAAAAAATTTTGATTCACAGGAATCCCAATCCCAAGTAAGATGAAAAATAAATGACATTTCTAGCATCCTTATGTTAATGTTAAAGTTAATGTACATAACAACAGTATATTATATATACATGGATATCTCAATACAAAATAGTAGTGTCCTAACTAATAAATAATTATTTTACTCATGCATTTACATCAATTGTTACGCATCAGTCAAACACGCGATCTCAATAAAGATTTCATAAAATTCATATTTGCTCTCTATTTCACTCAAAGATTTCACTTTTAAATTCTAGCAATTATTATAAATACATGTATATTATTAATTACCATTGTGTAATGTCGCTATTATAATTTGTCTATTTGACAAATTTTATTTTAATTATAATTGAAAGAAAAAATAATTTTTTAAATATTTTTTTCTTTTCATAAATTTAATTATCACTTGATACATGTACATGTAGTAATTATGAAAATAAACAATTTTAAATAATTATAAAATTACATTTTCTTTTAATTATTGTTGTGATTGCAATGAAACAATTAGTAAATTATTGTTATTATTATTATATATTTGTTCCACTCATTAACGACCAACGTAAGTAAAGATGAACGCACAGTTTCACTGAATAAGTTGTAATTGCAGATACATATATGATTCGCCTCGATAATCATCCACACTCTGTCTATATAAAAGCTGATGCTCTTGTTTCAGCTAACGCAGTTTACTTGTTTTATTTCAAAGTGTTTAATCACATATTATTTATTTTATTATTATTATTATTTTTTTTTTACGATTACTTTGTTTTAATAAACATGAAAAAAAAATGTTTGGTAAGATAGTGAAAAAATTTTGATTGAAAAAAAAAACAAACAAGCGAACTGCTTTTTATTTTTCATATTTTTTTTCTTACAGTGGTTGTTAGCATTTTTTGTGGCAATATTAATATTAGATGATCCAACGGAAGGGTAAATATTTCTTTATATTATTGCTTTGTGATTTATGTTTAACTTTTATTTTTTTTAATTACAGAAAAAAAGTTGTGATACATGTACCTTATCGTATTAAAAAAATAAAACATACTCACACTGTCTACAAAATTATTCCACATGTTGAGCATGAGAGAGCTGATGATTCTGTTGAGGACAATGAAGAATTTGACCATTTTAAATAATAATAATTATTGTTATTATTAATATTATATTTAAACCCGCCGTAATGTTAGCACCAAAGATTTTTTAAATTTATCATGTACAAATAATTAGTCAATAATGTATTAATTTTTTTATATTTATAGTTTTAAATTAAAAAAAAAAATAATAAAAAAGTGAATCAATGCAATAACGTGTTAAAGAAAAAAATAAAATATTACTTAAATTTATATGATGAAATTATTATAATATATTATATTTTTTTATGTATTATGTTAGAGCACAAATAAATAATTTATATTTTTTTTTCTTTTTCTTTTTCTTTTTCTATAATTTAATTTATTTATTTTTTATAAATAAATTTAATATAATTTTAAATTGATGATTATTGTATATAGTAGTATTATAGTATTATCACCATATCAATGTTAATATTTTTTTTTCTTTGATTATTTTAATTTAAATAAATGTATCTCAATACAAGTGTAATTTAAAATTTTTTTATAATTTAAAAAAAATGATATCCTTTGACTTGAAGAGAAATTAAAGATCGCCGCACTATCTTCCTGTCATCAAGGATTTTTATTAGTTTTATTATAATTTTTTTTTATCGTTTTACTCTAATTACTTTGTTGTACTTAAATAATAAATAAAAAGTATACAACGTGAAGAAAATTGTTAAAATTACGGTGATCAATCGCGAAAGCGACAAACCAGTGTATTGGAACATTCTTTTAACAATATAAATATATGTCTAAGTAGACTTACTACTTAGTTGTTGTTATTTATTTAGTTCAATCGTTGCAGTGACATTGAACCGAGTGTTTATAGCAATAATATTATTACTATACATTTTTGTTATATTTATTATAAATAATGGTAAGCAACAAAAATTATTAGTTGATTTATTTATTTTTATATAATAATAATTATAATTAAAAATTTTTAGAAGTCGAGATCAATTTTTTTAATCATGATAATTAATATTTTAAATATTCAAGCTGACGACGCAAAACAGTAAGTTTTTCTAGATAAATATTCAATTATTATTATATCTAAAAAGTTTAAATAATGAAATTTTAGCGTTCATTTTAAAATATACATCCCTGAATTAATAAATCGTCATATTCATACTAAAACAGTGTGGGTGTATGTGCATAGTCCTCCTCATAAAAAAAAAAATAAAAATAATTATCCAAAAAAGCATAATTATTATAATGAAAATTATAATATCTGGAGTACATCATATGAAGAAAATGAGGAAAATTATAATAAACAACAAAATCAAGGTGAACCTCCATTTTACGATGACTATAAAGAAACAATTACAGATGAAAATTCTGAAAGTGTCGAAGAAGATCCATCACCGGTGTCACCACCTCGAATGAATTTCGAAACAGGTGTTACTGGATACTCATATCCACCTCAATATCAAATTAATCATAATAATTTTAATAATAATAATAACAATCATGTCGACGACTCATCATACGAACGAGTTGAATATGATCAGGGACATCATCAAGCTGGTAAAATAAAAACTGGGCATTTATATACCGACGATGAATATAATCAATTTTATAATAATAAACTTGAAGAATCTTCTGCTGAAAATAATATAATTGATAATGCCTCTAACAATAAATTTAAATATCTTAGAAATAATAATCTTATTAAATTACGTGCTGGTTAATTTTATTTTATGTTTTTGTATCGATTTTTTTTTTTTTTTTATAATAAATATATAATATTAAAAAAAAAACTAGATTGATTAATATATATCTAATCAGAAAATTAATAACCTAAGTGGTTAGAAGAATAATGGTCAATATATTCAATTAATTGAGTATTATCACTGTGATAATTATGACGATGATTATTATTAGTTTCATCGTCTTATAGTTGGGTGTAATGGGATAAGGAATTGTTGCTATTATATTCTGACCAACGGTGTAACCAAGTACTTTGTGTGCTTACACTTTTTCCCTTCGAAAGTTGTATTAAATTTTCTAATTGTTATTGATAATAATACATTTATAAATAAATTTTAAAAAAATTAATGTGAAAGGTATTTAAATGACAAATGAAAGAATTTAGTTATTGTTATATATTTTATGTGAGAAAAATATTTTCTTCCATAAAAGTCAATCTCTAATTACTGTTGTATTCATTTATTTCATTATTATTGTTATTATTTTTTTTTTCATTTCATTAAACTCAAGTTTAAGGTAAAATTTAATAAGCGTAATTATAAATATTGTCAGTTTTACTTTCATCAAGTTTTGCGCTTGACCAAAGAGAAAGGAGTTCGATGTACTCATCGGAAATAAACTAATAAGAGTAACGACTTGATAAATAACCAGTAATTATAATTAAAAAAAAAAAAAATCGAACAAATGAAATAAATCTTTGTGTTAATACATGTAGTGTAGATAAATGCATATTACACATGAAAAAAATTTTTATTTTATTTAAATTATTGATGATGTGGATGCATAAAGGATTAGATACTGTATGATAATTTCACCTTTTAAATTATATTTCCATATGTTATCTCGGCATATTAGATTCTAAGATAAGAGATTAAGGATAATTGAGATAGTAACTGTCAAGGGAAAAAAAAATTTTTCAATTTATTGTATTTGTACTTTTTTAAAATTTATTTTTCTAATTCTCTATTTATTGTTAATGATAATAAACCTTTAATTAACTTGAAAGTCGTTTATAATATTTACACATTAAATAATTGTGTCATTAAGTACATATTCATGATTTATGAGGAACAAAAAGTAGAAATTTTATATGAATTTAATAAATAAAAAATAATTATATATTTTAATGTGTAAAATTATTAACAAATAATCTAGCAGATAAAATTTAAATTAAATAAAAAAAAAATCATAAATAAATCGAATTGTCCAATCATCATCATCAAGTTTTAAATCTTATTAAACAAGAATTACTGCTCTTCGTGGTTGAAAAATTATTAATTTTTTTTTTAATCGTTTACATAAAAATATAAATATTATTCACACTAAATAAAAATAACGACGATGATGGTTAATAATTATGCGATTTTATCTAAATTAGGATCTACTACTCTAGCAGGTAAATATAGACCATCAATGTACCGTAAAATATATATATACTTTTATAGAACGTATAAGATGAGAGTGGGAGGATCAACGATCCTTCTCTTTTTGTAACGATTTATCTTCTATATAAAACAAGTGTCTCAACAGGAGTTTGCTTAGTAAAATAAATTACTCGTCAGAGCTCTCAAAAGCGCTCGCGCTTCATTCAACTATTTATATTATACATTATTCAAGTTTATCACAATTAGTTTTGTTAACAAAATATGAAACTTGTAAGTATATTAAAAATTGTTTTTACTATTACTATGATACTTATATTTATTATTAATTAATATTTATATTTATATAGATTAAATTAAATTAAATGTCATTTATTTATATTGACCAAGAAATTTGTTATTTATTCAAAAAAATTAATTGCACAAAAAATGACGTTCATGGTAACGTTTAACGTCTTATTTATTTTATAAAAAATCAATTTATGTTTTTTTTTCTTTTATTTAATTACAGAAAATATCAATTTGCATACTACTAACATGTACTCCAATAGCTATTTGTTTAGCCCAGTAAGTAAATAAATGATATACTTAATTAAAAAATAATAATCTATATACTTTTTTAAATATAATTTTAAATATTTTACAGAAAAAAAATGGTTGTTATAGTACCACGTCAAGTGCGTCGTGCTGCAGGATCACCATGGCGTCAATTTTCTCGTCATCCCCAATTTGTTGACAATGAAATTTTACAATCAGCATCAACACGCGGTCATCCTAATCCTACAGCTTACTTACAACCCCCATATAATTTTATTAACACTAAAACTCCTTTTCGTTTGAACAAAGACGTTATACCGCCTCCATCGCCACCACCATTATTACAACAACAACAACAACAACAACAACAATATAACAGTGTTGATGACAATTTAAATAATCACGAACAAGTTAATCATATATTAGTACCACATGGCAAAAGAATAACTCATGGTATATCATTTGGTAAAGGTTATATACCTCATGAATCATTAATGTATCATCAAACTAATAGTTTTTTATCGCCACAAGATAATCATTCAGCACAATCAGCAACGCAATTGACAACTCAAAACCATAATGAATATTTTCATAATAATAATAATAATAATAATAATAATCATGATGATTCAATGAATGAAAAAACAATCAATGAAATACAATCATTAATTTTAAAAGCAAAACAACTTGGACTACTTGCTAATGATGATTATTATTATGGTAACAATGAAAAATCATCCATAAAACGTGGGACCGATGAATCTATTTTAAATAATAATAAAGGATTTGTTATACATGATACACTAGTCTTTGATGATTATAATAAAAAAATAACAGAGTTGGCGAAAAATTGGCCTAGACATTTAACTTCATCGGGATTTAACTTAAATAACAATAATTATGATAACAGCTATAAAAATTTAGGAAGAATAAATGTAGCAGAATTATCTCAACATTTAACAGGACACAATATTAATTTCGATAATTATGAATCGATTAATTCTTATATAAACCATAGTCCTTCAGGATATGCAGTAAAAGAACAAGTTGAAGATATTCCTCAAGATAATACTCATCGTTACAAACCAATTGTTCAAACACCCCCAAATCAAAGTCCTGTTGCTACAGCAGCCGCTATTATTGCTACTGGCGCACAAGTTGTACCACATATTGAACATGAAAATTCAAATTTAACTCCTGGTTATTTTTCATTACACTCACCCTCTACGATTTATAATAAATAAATTATTTTAATAAATATAAAGGGCATTTGATAAATTTAATGTTGTATATATATATATCACTACCAAAGTTCAAGTCTGACAATTATGTTATTTTTCTACTTTCGATGAGGCTTATGAGTATTTTTTTTTTCAACTATTATTATTTATCAAAATAAATTTTTATGATTATTTTATTTTTTTATACTTTTTAATAGTAATAATAATGATTGTAGTATTTATAAGTAATATATAATAATAAATTTACAATTAATTCTGCTCAATTTATTTATGTTTCTTAGCTTCAATTTTTTTTTTTTTTTTCAATTATTACATTTGAAATCAATATAAAACCAAGTAATTATAATTAATAATTTAAAAAAACAAAATAGATTGATTATTGGTGATTATGTTGATTATTAACTTGATACGAATGAATAAAAGCTATTGAAGATGCATATATAGTATATACATACAAGTAAATGGCACTTTCGCTGAAGCGGATCAACAGTGTTTGAAAGTCTAGAAAGTTCTTGCAACAATTTTACTTTTCGTTTATCCTAATCTCACGTCCTTGAATAAATTATTTAAAACGGAAAAATTTAATTTTTTTGTTTTAATAAACTTTTAATTACACAGTCTACGATTGGGTTGAAAAATATAAATTTAGTATTCAAATTAATTTTTATTTATTTGATAAACTAAATGGAAAAAAAAAAAAGTTTTCATTGCTAATTATTATTTAAAAATAAAAAATATTTATATGTGCGTATAAATAAATTAAAATAAGAAAGTAAATATACATCTTTAGTTGCTCATGACCATGAACGTACGAATAATATAACTCTTAAAGTCAGGTACACCATGTGTATAAGAACTCTTGGCATTAATCTTCGACCTGAAGAGGTCGGCGAAAGGGGTGAGAGGGGTGAGAGGGGTGAGAGTCCGAGTCTTGTTGTTGGTTTCCCAGACAAGATTCTGCAGTTCCACACACACATTCAAAATGTGAAAGAGAAAGGAGGATTATAAAATAGCACTGGGAAGAAATAATAATAATATCTCGATGTTTTAAACTATAGAGTAAAAGAAAATTATAGCAGGAAGCAATTGACACCAACTTTAAGGATAAACAGAGAGAATAAAAATTTTATTGATTTCTTAAAAGACAAAATTTTAAGAAAAATCCCATCACATCAAGACTTTTCAATTAAAGTTTTATTCGAATGACTGTCCAAACTATTTAAAAGCAATAATAATTTTAAAATCTTACATTTTATTTAAAAAAAAAAAAAATGTGAATTATTTTTTCTTTAATTTTTTTTCTTAAAATTATATAAAGCACCTGATGATCCAAAGAAGGAGAGAGTACATATAGAAAGGGAATTGTAACACATCATCTCTGTACACTGCATCTCTTCTCCCACGATTCACTTACTTTCTATTTCCTTGTCTCTCAATACAACAACTCAGGTTCAATTATTTTTTTTTTTTTCAAATAATTTATCCTGAAAAAATATGCATTTTTATATTTTCTTAAAATATATAATTATATCTCAACCGATTATCAATCATACTATTTTTTGTATATTAAAAAAAAAAATATTGTACATACAAAAAAAATTATTTTAGTAACGAATACATGTATGTATACATCATATCATTACATATAAATAAAAATTCTTTTTAAATATATATTACCATCATACCCATAACTTTTGTATAATAACTTTGTGTATAAAGTGAAAAGTACTCATAATAGAAAGTAATCATTACTTATATCGCTCTTGTCCATTATTACACTCATACTCTATTTTAGTAAATATAATAACTAATAACACACGAATACTCATTACTATTATTTATTAAATGTTATAATACATTTTTAGTTATGGCTAGACATAATAAATGACATCATTACATATTACTTATTTATTTTATAATGCATCAAGTTTAAATATAAATTTATATATTTAAAGTTAAATTAATTGTATTCATTGTTATTTTTTTTTTTTTTTTTATAGAAACAATAAAAGTAATATATATTTCTAAATGAATTATACTCTAATATGATAAGATGAGAATCAACTAGCATATCGAGGTATATAAGAATAGTTAAAGAGTAGTTTTGCATTATGGAATAAATATGTATATATATATATATATACATATGCCTGAAGCGTAATTTCTCTGGGTCATGGTCGATGTGGGGAACCAGCAACATTTCTTTCATCTTTACATCTTCCTTCCTTATTGTTATTTAATTATCTCTATATACTTTTATATCTTGTTATAGTGTGTGTTTATACATATATATTTATCATATACAATAATCTTTCCCATCCCTACTCAATACACATTAAATAAAAGTGACATAGCATATACATCAACATTACATATCACACAGCATACATATATATATATATATATATTTAATTTATCTACATATACTCTGACAAAGGCGGAACAACAACAGCATCAACAACAGGAACCTGTGTTTGCCGTCACATTTATTCCCCACTTGGTCGTTTTCTTCCTTCCCTTTGATATTTTCTCACCGTAGTATATATATAAGTCCGCAACCTCTTAAATATATGTAACAGTAAGAAAACATCTTCGGTGTCATCAAGTGCATCTTAGTAATAGCAATAATAATAAATTCATTTTTTTTTTTTTTTTTTTTTTTAAATGGCACCAAAATTTAGTATTGTAAGAAACAATTTTTTTTTGTTTATACTAAATCTTAAATTTATATTAAAATGAATATAATTTTTTAATTTTTTTTTCATAGATTATTTTTGTAATTGCCTCAATTAGTTTTAAAACTGTTATTGCGACATTTGGTAATGAACAGTAAGTAAATTCAATTATATTTAATTTAATAATCAGTTATTATTGTTGAATTAATGAATTATTATTTATAAAATTTAAGTGTACACATAAGAATACATCTACCAGAAAAACATGATGATAGTCACGGTGGTCATGTTGATCATGGACCACCAGCTGGAGGTGATCATATTGAAATAACTAGTCCAGGATTTGGTAGCGGTGGTGGTCACGGTGGTGGCAATGGAGGAGGATATGGTGGTGGTCACGGTGGTGGTCACGGTGGCGGCAATGGAGGAGGATATGGTGGTGGTCACGGTGGCGGCAATGGAGGAGGATATGGTGGTGGTCACGGTGGTGGTCACGGTGGCGGCATTGGAGGAGGATATGGTGGTGGTCAAGGTGGTGGCCATGGAGGAGGATATGGTAGTGATCATGGTGGTGGCAATGGAGGAGGATATGGTGGTGGTCATGGTGGTGGTCATGATGGTGGCAATGGAGGAGGGTATGGTGGTGGTCATAGTGGTGATTATGGCGGTGGTAACGGAGGAGGGTATGGAAGTGGGTTTGGGGGAGGACATGACTTTGGAGGATCAGGAAGCGACTCATTTGGAGGTCATGGAAGTTTTGGAAGTAATTACAGCCCACCATCACAGAGTTACGGTCCACCTTCTCAAAGCTATGGATCACCTCCTTCTCAAAGTTATGGGTCACCTCCATCACAAAGTTATGGAACACCTTCTCAAAGTTATGGATCACCTCCATCTCAAAGTTATGGATCACCTCCATCTCAAAGTTATGGAACACCTTCTCAAAGTTATGGATCACCTCCATCTACCAGTTATGGAGTACCTTCTTTAGGATTTGGTAGCAGGTTGTTTATCTTATATAAATAAATTAAATATTTGATAAAAAATTAACGTATTATTGTTATAATTATTATTATTTAAAAATTTTTTAAGTGGCCACGGAAGTTCAGGAGGTAATGGAGGTCATGGAGGATTTTCAGCAAGTTTTGGAGGAGGTTCTTCAAGTTATTCCGGAGGTAATGGTGGTTTCGGTGATTACTCCTCCGGTGGTCACGGGGGTCACGGTGGTCACGGAGGTCACGGAGGTCACGGAGGTCACGGAGGTCACGGAGGTCACGGAGGTGATTCTTACTCATCAAATAGCCACAGCGGTTCTGCTTCTTCTTCATTCAGTGGTTCTGACTCTTATTCTTCAAGTGGTGGTTTTTCAGGATATCACAAAAAGTAAAAGTCGTATCGTTGAATTCTTGAAGCTATACAAAAATAAAAGAGAGTCTCATTACGTGCGTCCATACATACATACATACATAATACGATGAATCACTTAACTTGCTATTGTAATATCTTCCTTCCTTTCTTATTTTCTCTACAGTATCGATATCAAAACCTGATATTCAACAATAATAATTAAACAATATCGACAACGACTATTACCAACACCACTTTTCTTCTTGTATCGGTCTCGACGCATTGTCATTAATACACACTCCTTATTTTAAGTCATCATATTTTAATTAAAATTCTTCCGGTTTTTTATTTTATTGTTATTTAATTTTACACAGATGTTAATGTTTGTTATCTTATTAGTATTAATTATATGTAAAATATTTTTTTACCATTGTACATATTTTTTTAGCAATAAAATATTATTTTTAATTTTTTTGTTTAAAAAACGTTTAATATCTCTATTATTTACTCATTTTTTTTTCCTTTTTGCTTGAACAAAAAAAAATTCCTGAAAAATTTCACTTAGAATAATTAAAAAATTTTATATTTTAATTAATTAACAAGCTTAATGTAAATTAACTCTGATACAATACCACATATATTTATAAAAGATAAATCTGGGAACCAGAATTGTATGTGTATATATTTAAAAAAAAAATGTATATGTATATAAATATATTTTTTATTGTATGAGAAATTAAATACTCGAAGAAGTGGAAAGTACTTAAAAGGTGAAAGATGTGTCGATCTATAATAAATATATATTCAAGTACTTTTCACTTAAAAATAGTAGTAATTATGTACTTAAAAGTACTCTATTCTGATGATAAACGTTGTGAGTGTATTCTGCGGTGATTGTTTGTTTTTGCTTGTGAAAGCCTGATGATCCTCCATGTCCGGCGATAACTGGGTTATTTTAATAATAATATATTAATAAGCAAACAATCGTACAAGATTTAATTTTTTGAAAAAATAGTTAATTTATTTATTAATGATAATGTGTGTTGTATTTATTTTTATCCATCAACTCTTATTGAATAATTAATACTCTGAATATAAATAGATATATATATGTATAATACATGCCAATGACTTTTAATGTGTGTTCTATGTACATATTCTTCAATTATTAATTATCTATAAAAATTTAATTGAATCTTAAACTTTCCCTTTTAATTAAATCCGCGGACGAATAACTATATACATATTTTTATATGTATTTAATACTTGTATGTGTTAACGGTCGAGAAAATAAACAAACTATAATAAAATAAATATTGCAAGTGAGAGTATATAATATATTATTATTTTCACAAGATCAGGAAGATGATGGAGGTAGAGACTAGAGACTAGAGACTAGAGAAGGGATTGTAATGTTACTACAATATAAACCCGGAAATTTCATGTTGTTTATGCGTTTTACTACCGGATATATCTTAACATTTATAAAGCCAGTCTTAGAGTGAAATTAGTTATAGTCTTTGTTGAGTATTGCTACGAGTTAGACTCGAAAATATGAAAATATTTATTATTCACGTATGTATTTAAGTATAATAAATATTTAGTTTTAAATAATGTTCCATAAGTGTAACATTTAATATTACAGGTTTTATTTTTATTTATCATCACGATAATTAATGTTGCATTGTCAGTACCAAGTCCGGATAAAAGTGAGCAGTAAGTTGATAATAATAATAATACGGAAAATACGGAAACTGTTTTTAAAATTTATAATGTTAATTAATTATGTTACAGCGTTCATATTAAAATTCATGTACCCAAACACATTCATACCCACCATCATACAGTCCTTAAAAAGGTTTATATACCTATAAAAGAGGAACATCATGAAGAACATGAAGAACATATTGTTCATGAAGATCATAGTGAAAAACACGCTAATAATGATAATAAATATTTTGATGATGCGTGGTAGTGATAATATTTTTTATCTTATTTGTTGATATTTTAATTTATGTTTTAGTTTTAAATAAAAAATTATAAATAATTTTTTTTTTGTTTTTAAAAGACAAAAAAAAATTTTTATTATGTTAAAAATTTGTATAAAAATAAAAATATAATTACAAATTTCAAGTTTCAACAAACAATAATTCAAATAAAATTATGTACATTTGGTATAAAATAAAAAATAAGTATAAAATTATTATTATTATTTTTTTTTTATTGCACCTACGATTTGTCCCTCATTTTTTTTTATCCAAAGCTTTTCTTTTTATATATTATTCTTGATTTATTGAAATGTTCTTTGAATACTGACGTCGACGCTACATTAAAAAAAAAAAACCTCTGTTGAATAATTAAAATTACTATTATTAAAAGTTAAGCTATAATAAAAACAATAAAAATGTTAAAACTTACTTAAGAAGAAGAGAGAAATTATTCACCACCATCCCTTTGTGTCATCGAGCCATTTATTTTCTTCCTCATGATGATGATGCTCAGGAATGTGAACTGGAACGTGAACTTTTTCGATAACTGGTACATGAACTTTTTCAACAACTGGATAAGGTACAGGTACATGTACTTTTTCAACATGATGAACTGGTACGTGTACTTTTTCTACATGGTGAACTGGATAAGGAACCTTTTTCACGTGATGATGATGGACTGTATGTACTTTGTAGGGTACATGAATAACGACATGTTTACTGATAAATTTAATAAAAATTTTTTTATTTATTATAATTATTGCTTTTAATTAATTTATTATTTTATTTATTGATAAACTCTTACTGATGATCATAGCCTGGTGCAGCCAAACCAACAGCAACAACACCAACAATAATAAACTAAAACAATTATTATTAAATTATAATTATTGAAATAAAAAATTGAAAAAAAAAAAAAAAAAAAAAAAAAACACTATTCACTTATTCGTTAAATTAATTTAATTAATAATATATGATAAATTAAAATTTATCTCATCACATTTTTAATCAAGACACCACACGATTGTGATTATAAATTATATTAATAATAGTATATACATATTATTTTAGAATGAATAAAAATGAAATTATTAAAAATACTCACAGCAAGTGTGTGAAAGTACATGATTATTTAAAAATAAAAATTGACAATGTAGGATTACAGCCGATACAGTTCTGGTTGTTAAATGGTAAGCGATGGGTTTATAAAGCTGTTCTTGGTGCCAAAAGGCTTTCATATGGGGGGTAGTATAAAAGCCAACAAAGTAACCAGTAACGGAGGTATTACAAGTAGGGTAGGAGATTGCTAGATAATTCCTTCACACATATTAGCTTCTTATTTTATAATTACGTAAAAATAAGGAAATAGTCCACCCATCGTTACGTATTATCACAAATATAACGAATAACGAATTACTAAAACACATGCTTACCTTGCCTACCTTGCCTACCTGCTCGCCCGCCTTTCTTTCTTACTTATCATTACATATTCACCTACCACGTGCTACATGATACTCGCTATTAACAAATAAATAAAAGTACTTTCAAATTTAATAAATAAACTTATATACGTATATATATATATTTACGCGTTATAAATTAAATCAGTTACAATTCTTAAATTTTGTTTAAACAATTTACGACAATATAGGAAGTAGTGCAAGCATCATGTACAGAGAAAGTGTTTCATAATCCTTTCATATGTGTTATTTTTTTTTTATATCTATATAGATATAAAAATAATGTGTATTATACCTTTTAAACAAGTTACCGAAGCATATCGATTGCACAAATTAAAAAAGTCATCCTGCATTAATAAATAATTACACCATACATTGTATCATCCCAAATATTATTTATTTTTACTCTATTTATTTATTTACTTAGTTTCTTAATTAATAATAATAAAAAACAAAATCGTAATAAAAAAAAAACACTTAAAGATCGTTAAATTGTGAAAGTTGAGTAGTAGTGGACGTGCTTTGAAATTTTTTTTTTATTTTTTATATTTTTTCAAAGAAAATATTTCCGATGTTCTGTGACAAGAGAAAATAAAGAATTTAATCGACGATGAAAGTCGTTGGAATGAATCCAATAGCAGCTGTAGTAAATACGTAATATAATAAATGTCCAAGTATTTTTTGAATAAATTTTAAAAATAAATTAATAGTAATAAGTAAATCTTTTATTGAAAGAAATGAAAATAAAAATAAAAAAAACGGCGAAATAATTATTTTTTCTTCTTATTTTTAGGAGGAGCATCAGTTTGTTGTGGTTTTTGCCATTCGAGAGGTTTTCTCCGATACATCGGCCATGGAGGTACGGTAATTATAAGAGCCATTAAACATCCAGCAGCAAGAATGTAAAGTGCTTGAGAAAATTCTTGAATTGCATAGCCCCAGATTAAACCAACAGCCTGGGTACGTTCATTATTTTAATATCATTTTATTCAATAATAATAGTAATAAAAATAAATTTAAACTTACTCCAAATAAAGTGACAATGATCCTTGATAATTTTTCAGCTCTCGCTTGACCATCATAGTCCTGTAAAATTACAAAAAAATAATATCGTAATTATATTTATTATTGTAAAATATCGTCAGTAAAAATAATAAATGTTTACGTGGCAAATGTCTAACCTTAAATACAATTTTATGAGTATTAACTAAAAATAAATAAATAAATACTAGTTGTTAAGTAATTAATAATAATTATTAAACTTACCATGTGTGTTGGGATTGATTTAAATGATTGAATTATTGATGCCATTATGAAAAATATAAAATTTTCTAAAATAATTACAATAACAAATATTGTACACGATTACACGATGACAAGATGACAACTCTTTATACTCTCTCGGAATTCCTCGGGACAGCTCGTAATTCTTCGGAGTTTATCGGTAATCAAGAATTTATATTTTTTAAAAATGAAATTACACGAATACAGAATAAATAAAAAAAAAACACATTTGATAATACTCTTACAATTTCTTACACATTACCAAGCAGGCTTCAAATTTCATATTATTATTATAATAAAATTAAATCAATAACAGCAGGCGCGCATTAGTTGACCATTTTCAAACAAAATTTAAAACATTTTTTTCGATATTATTGTTATTCTATTCATGTTCTGACAACAATCAAGTAGAATAGCGAATTACTATTCGTTAAGAATTTAAAATGTTAAATTATAAAGATTATACGTGCACCCATGGCCATGTGTGCACAAATTATGGAAAATACTATAGAGAAAATGAAACGCTTGTGCAATCGATGTTATCATTTTTTTAAAAATATATTTTAAATTAATATAACAATATTGTTGATATATTTTTTATGATTTACAATTGACTTATACTAGTGTCTTGATCATAAATTTGCTGATACGTTGTCCGCGTTGGTAATAATGATGGAATATTAATATTTTCATTACGTGCATAATTAACAGCATCATTTACTGTTGGAAATATCATAAATATATTACTGGTTTTTTCAACTGTATTAAATTTTCTAATAGTTTCGAAAACAGGTCCTGTTAATAAGATATATATTATTATTTTTATGTAATTTTAATCAAGTAAAATTAAATTAAATACCTGAGGAACCAGCTAGATAAATCGAAACTCCAATCTTTATAAAATCTTCAATTATACCACGGACTGTTGCTACACCGGCTGAATCAATATTAATAAGCGCTGAAAAATCTATTATAAATACTCGTAGCTGTAAAAAATTAATAAATAAATATCAGAATAAAAATAATAGCAATAATAATAAAATTAAACTCACCCTTTTGCTTTCATCAGATATTATTTCCTTATTCTCAGATTTATTATGACGGTCGGTAAATTTTTCAACTGGATTTATTTTAGCAGCTTCGTAAACTTGCTTTCTAAAGTATAATTTTGTCGCAAAATTAAGACCACCAGAATAATGAAATATTTGAATACCAGGAATTTCAACCGTCTTACATAAAATAAAAAATAAATGAAATAAAAATTTATTAAATAAATAATATTAGTAATATAAAAAAAAAAAAATAATACTTTGTGATATCTATTAGTGTCCAAATAAAGTTCAGTTCCCGGTACAACAGCCAATTTACAGGTATACGGTTTAGTTGAGAGGATTATTAATTTAACAAGACAAAGAACAGCACCAACAAGTAAACCATACTCAATATCCAATATAATAACAATTAAAAATGTAACAATCCATACAATTCCATCACTCGTTGAGAGTTTAAAAAATTTAATCAAATCTTTAGCTTGTAAAAACATACCTTTTAATGCAACAACGATAATACTCGCCAATACACACTGTAATTATCATTAATTTATTTAATTGATATATAAAATAAATAAAATATTAAAATAATACACATACTTTACCTTGGGTAAAGGTTCTAAAAGTGGACCAATCCAAAGTAAAACAAATAACAATAAAAAACAGGATATTAAACTAGCTAGTTGAGTTTTTCCACCAACAGCAGTCTGGACTAGAGAACGTGATAGTGAGGCAGTAAATGGCATACAAGAAAAAAATGATCCAACAAGATTTCCAAAACCTTGTGCCATTAATTCTTGATTAGCGTCTACTTCGTAATTCATTTTTTGAGCAAATATTAATGCCATAGACATTGATATAGAATATGATACCATTGTTATCACGAAACAGTCAATTATTATCGATGGTAATAGTGATATTTGTGGTACTGACGGTACTGGAAGACTATTATAATATAACTTATAATATATATTATTATAAATATTATTATTCAAAAAAATTAATTTACCCAACAGGAATATGCCCTACGGTAATAACATTGTAACTATTATTAAGGTTCATTTTAATAGACACTACTGTTCCTATAACGACAGCCATCATTTCAATAGGTATTGGAAATCCACACCGTTTATTAACACGCGGCTAAAATAATATATTTTATTTTAATATAACTTAAATTTTTATTATAAAAAATATAAATCTAATAATGATAATACTTACTTTTAATACTTCATTATTAAATATAATTGCTAGAATTGTAACTCCAGATATTATTGTAGCGGTAATATTTATATTATCAATAGAATTAAAAACATCATAATATGTCTGTAAATAAAATAGTTATTATTATTCATAATTTATTTTAAAATTGAGTCTATATATCGCACATGCAATGGATTTATAAACGCATAGTTGTCCTTTTGTTACACGGTAAAGGATAACGAAAAAACAATCTTTTCATTTTAATTTAATTATAAAAAAATTACTGGTCTTATCTTCTTTTTTTTTTAACTTCCCGCTAAGAAAATTGTAAATTTTCAAAAATTCGGGAAGTTATTGGTTTCGGTCCGATTTACGAAAATCGAATTTCCATCAGATGTCGACGTTTCGAGGTCCTAGGAAGCTATCCTGACTAATTTCACGATGATGTCCGAGTGTATGTATGTGTGTACGTACGTACGTACGTACGTATGTATGTATGTAAATATTCATAACTCTTGAACGGATGAACCGATTTTGATCGTTGAGGTGTCATTCGACGCGGCTTGTTAATGTTCTGAAGCCGTAAAAATTTGAACTTAATCGGTAGGGTGCGTTCAGAGATATTTCAAAAATAAAATTTTTTCGAAAATGTTTTAGTTGGATAACTTTTAATGTGCTCGATGGATTGATTCCAAAATGGACTGGGCTCTAGATCTTTATAAGCCGCGTCGAATGCCACCTCAACCATCAAAATCGGTTCATTCGTTCAAGAGAAACCGTTGACGAAAGAATTCAAAAAAAAATTTTTTTTTGGTTTTTTCGAAATTTCTCAAAAACGATTCGATAAATCGATTTCAAAATTTGATCAGCTTTAGAACTTGATAAAACACGTCGATTGCCGCCTCAACTATCAAAATCGGTTAATTCGTTCGCGAGATATCGTGGGAGAAAGAAATGCTAAAAAATGGTTTTTTACAAAACAATGGCATACAAAAGTATTTGCGAGCTCGAAGAGCTCGAAAATGTATTCACAATAATGTTTTCGAGCTCAACGAGCTCGAAAACAGCGGGAAGTTTTGGGGCTGGCCCGCAGGGTCAACTGACAGACCGATTTTTTTTTTTACTTACGTAAACAACTTTAAGAATACCACGACGTTTTATCAGTTCAAGTCCTAAAAGATCTTTTATTTGGGATGTAAATACATGGACAGCAGCACCAGTAGTAAATCCACTAACAAGGGCGTCTGATAGCAATGATGATATCAATCCAAGGCGTAATATATACATTGTTAACTGAAATATTATTATTTTTACTATCATTAATAATAATATTATTAATAATAATAGAGAAAAAAAAAATAGAACCTGAATTATAGAAACTCCAAATGTAACAACTGTTGCTACTTCTAATGGTGAATACTGTGGATTGTCTGTTTTTTGTAAAGTATCTATTGATAATGATGAATTATTTGTTTGATTTTGTTGTTGATTGATATTACTGTAAGTTAAAACAACTTTTCCTGTCATCATACAAATAACGGCAAATGTTCCTAATAAAAAAAATAAAAAAATCATTTTATTATTAATACTCAGTATATTTAGAAGAACAAAAAAAAAAAAAAAAAAAAATTACCCATTGAATTATGTCGTGATGTTCCAAAAATCATATAAACTAAAACTGGAAAAAATGCCATGTATATTCCAACAACCGGTGGAACATTTCCTAACATTGCATAAGCCATTCCTTAAAAAACATATTTTTATTTTTCCTATTAATATTTAAACAGAAACAATTATTTATTTATAAATACAATAACAATCAAGATAATTAAAATTCTTACCTTGAGGTATATGCATAACTGCAACAGTAAATCCAGCTGCAATATCACCGAGAATGTCTTTTTTCCATTGATAATTTGGTAGCCAATGAAATATTGGAATTGATTTTTTCAACCATGAATTTATTTCAAAATTTTTGTATTTATTTATTACTGATTGTCTTACTAATAAATAATTAAATTTTTATTAAATAATAATAATTATTATTATATTTATAATTAGATCCACTTACTAGATTTATCTGGTTCAGTGTAATCATAATAACGATCAAGATCTTCTTGTTGGTAAACTGGACGTCGAATAATAAGTTCTAAATTATTTGTCATCTCATCACATTTATCTTAAATATTTTTAACAAAAAAAAAAAAAAAAACAATATTATGTTATTTAACAGTAATGTTAACTGCTTTGACATTTTTAAATATACATCTAAAAATTAATCTTAGGTACATTAATTAAGTTATGATTACTTAATGATTTAATATAAAAAATATATTTAATTAAACTTAAAAAATAACAAAAAAGATAAAAAAAATTTGAAAAATTTAATTTTCCTTAATCTGCTTACCACCGTCATATTTAATTTTATTGTCAAATAATCGACAAGTCTCCATATTGATTTATTTAAAAGTTATAATTAAAGTGAAAGTAAATTTATTTTTATCTCGTCTTGACAACTCGAAAAATAAAATAAATCACTGATATTGTAGGAAAAATACACCACACGTCGATGATAAGAATTAATCAACTCCAAATAGTTGTCCAATACGTACTACAATACATTACGTTTTTGTTTTTCAATTTATTTTTATTTATTACTATTACTATTATTATTATTACTATTGTCATTAATCAAGTGAGTAAGTTAGTGGCGATTACACAATAACATTACTAAGTTGTAAAGAGATGCGTTGATTTTTATTCATTTGTATGTTCACGCGACTATCAATTCTTCAAACACTTAAATAATTTATACATATATATCTATATATTTATTAATCTGAGTGGGATTGACGACGATTGTCTTAACGCTCTACTCGTTTTAAATCTTTACATCGCTTATATATTATCTTTTTTACATTACATAGATTTACTCTATCATCTTGTCCTGTGTATTATGTCTTTAGTAAATCTTGTGATATATTGGATTTATAGCTACTATATAATTTGTAATATGTGCATTAATTTTTTGTGTTTTTCTCGTTCACGCTATCTTATTAAAAATTATAATTCAAGAGCCCAAACAATTAATGCTCAGAATTACAATTAAAACAAATTATTGTTATTTTTGTTGTTATTATTATCATCATCATCGATTATAAACTCAATATTAATAGTTTATAAAGTTTTTTATTAATAGACATAAGTTATAATTTATTTTTTTAAATATGATTGTGTAATAATTTTTTAAAATAATGTCCAATATACAACTTATTTATAAGATTTTTTTTTACCGTGTACATTTATAATAAAGTAATTTATATTTATCTATATTAGTGTAAATAACAAGATTTTAATTATAAAAAAGTATATAATATTATACCTGTTACACAGCTTATTCCACAAGAGACGTTTGAAAACTGCACTATGATATTTTTAGTGAAATAAATTATTAAGTATAGGGCATGAATGTCAATAAGTCAAAGATTTCTCTGATCTTGAATAATCACGAGCTTGTGATTGTTGTTGTTCTTACGAAATTTAATTACTTTGTCCGATTTAATTTTGTTCTTACTATTACAAGGTCAAAACATAAACTTATAATCACAATAATAATAATGTTATAATTTTTATTTTTTAAAAATATATTTATTACCCACTTAATTGCAATTGATTAATTATTCTTATCCTCAATGTTCTCAATTTTAAAATTTGTTTAAAATATAACTTCAAGGCCCAATGATTACATTATACAGGGATATACAAAATAAGAAAAAATTAATTAAAATTATTTCAAAATAAACTTAAAAAAAAATATAAAATAATTTCCAATGCTATAATATATGATACTTAATTATAGTGGCAATAGTGATAATTAATATATCCAATAAATAGAAACAAAGACTGCAAGTGCATTGTAATTCAAAACATATGAGTTAACATTAATTGAAAAATTATAATCCACTCACCTTATTAAGGTGAATTATAAAATGATATGTTATTGTATTAGTATTTATAATAGCACAATTTTTTATGTATACTAAAACTTGTAACACTCAACACACTAAGTAGTAGTCAATGATGTAGCAAAGCTAATTAGTATTTTAAAATTTCTTCTACTTAATACAAGTACAATCAGGAGGCCGTACACCTTTCACGTAGTCAACTCAGTGATTAATATAAACTGATGGCAATGACAGTAAATAATATAATATTAACTGCTTTTAAATTTATATATTCTAAAAATTTACTCAAGATTATAATTTAATATCTAACATTAACTTTATCAAACATTAAATCTTGATTAAACCCTTAATTAAATATATATTTAGTAATATATTAATTTAAAAAAAAAAAACTTGAAAACTCATACGATGTTTTAATTTACGACCGATAATTTTTACGAGTGGTTAAAAATATATATACAGTAAATAAAATTTATTTTTTTATTTTTATCGCGGAAGATTGTTTGATCTTGGCACACTACTTACTGGTGCACTATATCCACGTGACCATGGCCGTATATACAAATATATATTCTGCGTGTATTTGTATTTTTTTTATACAAAGACCTACTTATTATATTATTTTCAAGTACAAACTCGCGCGGTTTACTAAAAAATTTGATTTATTTAAATATGTATTATAATATTGTGATTTGTGATCACAGGAAGCAGTAGTAACTTTATAATCGTATCAATAAATAAATAAATATAAACAAACAATCAAACTTTTATATATTATATTCAAGTTTAGTTACAATGATCATTTTTAATGGATCAATTAAATTAATAATATTAATAGAGAATATCAAGTAGTTTATCATTATTAAATAGTATCTCAAAAAAATTAAGAGAGACATGGGAAGATTATGATGATCCAATATTGGAGATCCCTATTAAATTTACAAACATCGACACAAATATGTCTAGTATGATGAAAAACTACCATCCGAACCAGATTACAATCCAATATTAGCTGGTCCTTTTATATAATCGACAACAGATTCAAATATTAATAAATTATATATCTTTTAACTCAAGGCAGTAATTTAAAGGAGTCCTTTTTTAAAAATTGGGATATTAATAAAGTTATTTTTGATATTGGACATTATTTACATTCCCATAAGTTTAATGATTTCGATCGTCGTTACTACAACAACAATATTAAAAATTATGAAAATGTGGGTAATCGGTTATATAACGAATTTACAAAACCACCATTAGAATCATTGCATTGGGAAGTTTATAAATATTGTAATAGTGGTTTCTTCAATTGTCTTAAAAACATTGACAGTATTGTTAATCATACCCAGACGTATTGATTACTGCATACGTAATTATTAAAAATAATTGGAATACAACAACTCATAATGAAAACAAATAAATATATCAGAAAATGAATGTAAATCAGCTCGTGATAATAACTATATTATATATAATATTCGGTTGTGGCAGTTTTCAGGACTTGGGTGTTTTTCATAAGATTTGTTGGTCCTGATATATATACCATCATAATCCATTATGATATCCTGAAAACCATCGGTGTCTTTTTGTGCATTTTACAGTTTTTATCCTGATCCTTGTTGTCTTTTAAAACATGTACTCAATATACTATACTGTGTTGAAAATAAATTTAATCCACGTTCAATTAATTCTCAAAAAAAATGTAAAAACCCACACAATTACACATTACTACTGTTATTGTTATAATTATATTATTTTTTTTTAGAATATGGACTTTGTTACTTTCCTTTTAGTATAAAAATTATAATTTAAATTAACTTGTGATTGTCAAGATCAAGGTTACGAATGGTCTTTAAAATTTGAATTATGCATTGATATTAACGAATGTTAAAAAAAAACTTGATAATTGTTCATTTAATTGCATTAATTTACCAGCAAGTTTTTTTGTGCTTGTCAGTTTCGTTATATATATGTATTTATAATATAGAAACAGAAAGTTGTATAGCTATACATTAGTGACTTGGGGATTTAAAAAAGTTTTAATCCAATCGTCATATTATATAATTACTGTCTAATTGTATTTAATAATTTTTTAAATTACAAATTATCGGTGTTATTGTAGTAATATAAGTAACTGTGATGATGATGATGATGATGATAATAATGGAAAATTTTAAAAAAATATAAATTGTCGATAGATAAAGTAATTTTCTATTTTATCATCTACATGGCATGAGTTATATGATATTACGAAGCAGTAAGCATAGTTTTTATATCAGTTACTGCAGGTTACTGAGACTTTAAATATTTATTTAATAAAATATGAGTGGTAATAATAAAAATAAAAATAAAAATAAAAATAAAAATAGAGGTAAAAGATCAACAGTAGAAAGTGATAAAAATCGTAAATTATGGGATCAACAAGAGAAATCAATTTTACTTAAAGCATTAAAAAAATATGGTTATACGGATATTGATAATATTGCTAAAGAATTTCCTTATAAATCATTGGCTGCTGTTAGAACAATGATTAATAAATTACATTTGGCGGCTAAAAAAAATTCAACTGTAAAAAAAGTACAATTAGACGAGTGGTTAAATTCAGGATTTTTTGATAGCACTGACACTATGATACCTGAAGCATTTAAATTTATATCAATATTTGAAAATCATCCAACTCCTGAACAATCTGCTGGTTGTGATTTTAGGTAATATATTTTATTATCCTTACATTAATAATAATAACAATAATAATTGTTGTTGTTTTAGATCATTGTATGATTTATTACATCGTACAACATTGGGACAACCGCCTGTTGATATAACACAGATGACCGTTGAAACATTATTTTATGTATTAAATAAAATAACACATGACATTTGGCCAAGTTCTGAAAAACAAGTTTGTGAATATGTCCAACGATTAGAACAAATTAGAACACGAAGAGTATATTCTAACTCACGAGTTAAATCTTCAAATAATTTATATTAATTAATAAATTGTAATAACTATTTTAAAATAAAAGTAAAAAAGGAGAAAAATAAATTTTGTTTAAGATTAATATTTTATTCATTATTTCATAATATTTAACAATACTTGATAATTTTTACCACCTTTTAATAATTACAATTTAACAATTTAAATGTGATAATTTATATATATCATTTTTTTTTCTTTTAATGATTAAATTTTTATATACAGTTATAAAATTATTTTGTTAATTCGTTCTTTCACTTATTTATAGTAAAATAATAATAAACCAATTTTCCATTAATAATATAAATGAATACAACAATTTAGTGTTTTACATCAATATTAATTAAATTATTCTTGGATAATTAAGCTATTTAATGATTATTATGATTATTGTTAATTTTTTAATATTTCCCAAGCATCTTCTTCAGCTTTAGACGTTGCTGTTTTTTTAATTTTAAAACTATTATCGTCATTTTTACTATCAAAATCAATCAACGATGACTCTTTATTTTTTATTATTTTTTTATCTTTAGCTTTACGTATTGTTGTTGATTTTGTTTCTGTAAGAATTTCGGAATTTCGCTGTGAATTATCCCAATCCCAGTCTTGTATTGATGAATTACTTGATCCACCACCACTTTTAAATAATTAAATAATTAACAAATATAATAAAAAATAATTAAGTTAAATATATTATATCATATTAAATATTTACTTGTTACTTGAATTTGACATTAAGGAAGACTTTTCATTAGAGTAAGAATTTTGATAGCTATTTTGATAACCATCAGATTTTGCATTTTGATATTCATCATTTGATTGATGATATTGATATTGTGATTGTGATTGTGATTGTAATTGGGATAACGATGATGATGACGAGGTTGATGAATTTGTACCAGAAATATCACCCCACCCACGACGTCCTATATCTCCTACCTATTTATTAAAATTATTAATATTATTAAAATTAGTTGGTTAGTATATTTTTATTATTTATTAATTA
The DNA here is from genome assembly GCF_029852145.1 of Microplitis mediator. Taxonomy (NCBI): domain Eukaryota; kingdom Metazoa; phylum Arthropoda; class Insecta; order Hymenoptera; family Braconidae; genus Microplitis; species Microplitis mediator. Next base: position 59,398 of record NC_079976.1, on the reverse strand, counting down.
ATTAAGATATATATCTATAAACTAAAATCTAAAAACATAATAAAATACCTTAGTAGCTAAACTATTAACTTGAGTAGTTACATCTTCTAATAAAGTACCATCACGTACCTAATTTAATAATAATAAAATAATAAAAGCAAATAATAAAATAAAATAAAATAAAATTTGACAACTATTTAAATTAATTATAAATATAATTATATACCTTTTGTGTAGCCATACCACCAATTTTTATAGCATTTTCAGTGGCTTTACTTGCTATTTTGGTCGCTGATGATGAAAATATTGACCATCCCTACAATACATGATTATAATAATAACAAATAATGTAATTTATAAAAATTAAATTTTTTTAAAGTAATTACACTGGCTAACGAAGAAACAGCAGTATCAAAAAATTCTTGAGATGTACTTTTAGGCGGTGTTTCCATTTGATATCCAAATCCACCATACTTACCACCTTGATTCGGTGGAATATTCCTATTATTATTATTATTATTATTATTATTATTATTTAAAAATTAATGACTATGTATAATAATAATATAATTATATAATACTAACTCTGGTCTACCGGCATTTTCATTTTGAACTCGTGCAAAAAATGATTCTGTTTGGGATTTAAATGCCGGTGAATTGAAATTATTTTGCTGATATAAACTTGGATTATTTGTATCTTGTTGATAAGATGAAGATGACGAAGAACCACCACGACCACATGAAGAGTATGAATAGTTATTATCGTTACTATTATGGTCTGAATATGATGGTAAAAAATCTTTAACATTAGCTTTATCAATACTCCAAGATTCACCTCTCGCTAACGTAGCAACCTAAAATAATAATAATTATTATTTTTGATCTAAAGATATAAAAATGATTTAAAATTACCTTATCACGATACAAAGCAGCCGCTTTAGTATTATACTTTTTGTTAATAGGCATCGAATCTTCCCAATCAGACTGTGATTCGAAAAATTCACGTGCTTTTTTATTTCCACCAACTTTCATTTTTTCCAATTCAGTATCTTTCCATTTGTCCATTGATATTGACCGTACGAATGAAAGATGAACACCAAGACCACGATGTTTGCCAGAACACTCTAAGCAAATCCATATTCCATATGTTACAGAAACCCATTGGGGATTATGAGCACCACATTCAAAACATTTCTATAAATAAAAATATTATTATTAATTTATAAAAATTAAAAAATTTCCTACTGCTGCTGCAGGTTTTATTTTTTTAATTATTAAATTCTTACATTATTTTCATTCTGAGGTTTCAATTCTCCCAAAGCTCGGCGTGTTCTTGGACTTGCCATTTTATTTAAAATAACAATATGTTGAATATTATTATTTAATTTATAAAAATCAACAATTCTATCAACATATAATGCCAAGTGTCACAACCAGTTTGTTTAAACGATACAAGGAGGCAGGCCAATCAACTCCAATCATCCACGATGTCCACGACAATCGATGAAAACCAAGAAAACTAAGCAAACCAAAAGCAATCAGCAGCAACTACTTATAATACTACACAACTTTACTTAAATCTTACAACCATTTTCTTTATTTTTTTTTACTTCTTTAGCCACTTCCTTTTTCATCAATACATGATATATATGTATGTATATACGTAGGCATAAAAGATACAGTTTATTTTACTATTATTAATATTATTATTTATTTATCTTCCACGTCAAGACGTATACATTTTTTTTTTTTTTTTCCAAAATTCACCGGTAGATGTCGTAACCGACTGTGGCTTACAAGGAAGTGGACCGCCAAGACCGAACTGGCACACAAGATCCACAAGATTATTATGAGAAATTGAAAATGCTGCCCACCTGGTGAAAATTTTTTTTACTCTTGGATATTTTTAATATATTTCCATCAGTTGGTTCTTTATTCTTTTCGAATATTCGATGTCACTATACTATCAATAAAATTGAAATGAAAATATGAAATCATTCTAGGGAATTAAAAATAATCAAGTGGTATCTTTTTAATCACCAAAATTTTAATTTTTTATTGTAATTATTTATAATATTATTAAACTTCATTTATGATTATTAAAATAAATTATATAAATAAAAAAATAATTAAAATGTTGGGTTTGTTAAAATTATAGTTATAATTATGTAGATTATTTATTGTTGTAGTGTTGGTACATGAGAACCCCACCCAATAGTTGTTGTTTGTGTAGATCTTGGTCTATATATACCAATATGTGGATTATGAATGTGTGTGTGTGTGTTTCATGACAAATGCAACTTAAACTTCCGGCCGGCCAAGTTCGGAGTTCGGACTTGAGAGAAAAAGAGGGAAAGAGAGTGGACTTTAGTACTACCCAATAGATTTATTTTTCATGTTTTAACAACCAGTAACCAGTAACCAGTAACCTGGAGTAACCAGTAATAAACGCGCTGACCTGACTAGTGCTGACTTTAGTTTTGTACTCTACCACCATCGGCACTGATCGGCACCATCATCCCATCATCCCATCATCATCATCGTCGTCATCATAATCATAATAGCTGAAGCCTGAAGCTTGAAGCTAACCAACCAACTCAAAATCTAAATTTAATACAACACTATTAAATATTATTTTTTAAATATAATTAAATCGACTTTTCTGTTTTAAATTTTAAAATTACATTACTATTTGTAATTGCAATTTGCAGTCGTATAACTACGTGAGATCTATTTTGTTTGTCGTATGTCCATCCAGAATCTTAACACATTCGGTAAGTTATAAAATATACGCATATTATTGTATTATTTTATTAAATATATAAATTTATTCGCGATGTTTAATATTGATATAAAAATAATAACAATTTTTATAAAGTTTACTATGAAACAGCTTATTTCGTAGACATTTCAGTAGTGAATATATTTTTTTTTCCTCTTTTATTTTTGTCAAAATGGCGGATATGTTAGCGTCTTTCTTTACTTGCATCACACAACGCAATTGAATATTGTTTATTCATTGTTAAAATTATAAATAACTAATTAACTAAATAAATGATAATGGCAAGGGACGATATATATTTATAATTTTTTTTTATTCCGTTTTGTTGTAGACCCCTTTGCAGATGCAATCAAGGGTTCAGATGATGATGTCCAAGACGGTCTCGTGCATATAAGAATCCAACAACGAAATGGTCGTAAGACCTTAACAACAGTACAAGGACTATCTTCGGAATATGACTTGAAAAAAATAGTACGAGCATGTAAAAAGGTAAATTATTTTATTTTTAAATAACTATGATTTTATACTAAAGAACTCAAATTATCTTATATTATTATTGTTGTTCTCGTTTTTTTTTTTTTTTAATTTATATTTATTAATTTGATAGATTTATTAAAGCAATATTGCTAAGAATTGCTATACTTAGATATGGCCTTGTTCTACATTTGTTCTTTGGTCTATTCCATTATGATAAATAAGTCTATTGTATGCTGTTGAAATAGATCTTTGTCATTTATATTATCACTTAAACTTTTCCTTTTTTTTTAAATCAATATTTAATAGACGTAACTTAGTTTCCAGAGATTTTTATTTATTGGATTTATAAATTTTAATTATTATAAATAATAAATATTTTACACATTTCTCAATCAATAATTTATACGTTAAAATTAACATCAATCATTACACAATCAAATTATTACTCGTATTATAACAATTAAATTATCATCTATAAATTTATAATCAAATAAATATTTAAATTAAAATTATTATATTAAAAAAAATAAACTTTATTTATTAAAGGAGTTTGCGTGCAATGGGACTGTAATAGAGCACCCAGAGTACGGGGAGGTGCTCCAATTGCAGGGTGATCAACGTGAAAATATATGCCAGTGGTTAACTAAAGCAGGTTTGGCAAAGCCTGACCAGCTCAAGGTTCACGGTTTTTAAGTATTTACTAATTACAACAACAAGAACGAGAACAATAACAACAACAACAACAACAGCAGCAGCAGACCAACTCCATGTCACCACTCAGAAAAAACTTTCAATTTCATTAGCACCATCCAATAATAATCACATTAAATTATTTGTATCATTTAATTATATTACTTGTTGATACTTGTTGGTCTGTTATGATCAATTATACGCATATAATAAATATATATTTAAATATATTTCAATAAATAAATACAAAAAAATAAATAAATAAATAAATAAAATAAAATAAACGAAAAAAAAAAAAAATAAATAACAAAAAAATAAACTATTTAATAATTATAAAAATAAAATAACGGATGTTAATATAGACGTAGTTTATGCAATCCGAACACTTTTTGTAAGACATTATAGGAAGCAATACTTAAACAGCCTTATGCTAGATAATCCGATTATCACTTGAATTGTCACTACTTTGAATTTAATTATTGAAAAACAAAAAAAAACAAATAGCTATAATTAAATGAATTTTTGAGATTATTATACAAGTAGCCACAGATGGTCATAGTTTTTATTATTAGTTAATATGTATCTTGGCGCTATTGACGTGTTCAGAGAGATAAGATTTTCATCTTTTAACAAAATAATGAAAGAAAAAAAAAGCTTAAGTTTTCAATTGGCTTTCATACTTTTTTTTTTTAAATTTATTTTATGATTCAGTTTATTTTTCTTTCTTTTTTACAATAAACTAAATTACACATTTTTTTACTTTTTTGAATAGATTTTGTAAAAAGGAAATGTGGGAATCATAAACTTTTTTTCTTTTTGATTTTTTCTATTATATATATGTAAAAAAAAAAACCATACTTTTCTGAAACATAACATTTGAAACTTCAATCTAAATTTAATGTCTTTAAGAAAAAAAATTCAAAAGTTCAATTAACTCTGCTTTAACGCTATTGCAAATAGTACATTTACTGTTTTTTATTTATTTATTTTTTCATTTTTTTTTCTTAAAATGAAAAAAAAAAAAATCGAAATCATTAACGTTCCCCTAGATAAATAAATTTGAATTCATTTCACTCAAAAATTAATGACATTTATTTATTTATAAATATTCCTGAATAATTTATGTTTAATTATTTTGAATATACATTTTTTTTTTTGGGATAAAGAAAAAAGTGTAATCAGTCAACTTTTTTTTTTTTTTTTTTTTTTTTATCGCCTAGTACATAATTTAAACTATGGAGTGATAAAAGTGTTTACTTATATTAACAGGTAAAATTGTCTCAGTAATGACGTAATACAAATAAAAATAACTACAATACAGTTTTATATTCATATTTATATATACTTTCTGATTTTTTTTTAATTTTAATGATTACGTAATCGACGAATTTAAGATGTAAAATATTGATTTTATAATTTATAATGAACGATATTGAATTTAAAAAAATTTATTTAATTTTAAGCAACTAGTTTTCAATAATAGTGAAAATAATTTAATTAAGTTTGATAAATACAAAGACAAAATTATTTTTATTTACAAGCAAGCAATTTTTATAATTTAATAAATATTAAGTGGTTAAATAAAGGATATGTAAGTATATCAGTAATAAGTCTCACAGCATTAAACATATACATTACAAGTATTCGCGTAAAATGATTAAGTAACAACAGTAGTAAAGAGTTTAAGTATAAATTCAGAATGATAAATATATATATATATCTACCTATAGTGTGTATAGTATAGCAATATAGGATTAGTAATACAACAACGGAGTTAACAACTCGTACAGTTTTAAATATAATATATGTATATACACATTATGTTATGCAAGACCTCATATATACATATATTAGACACGAGCAAAAAAAAAAAGTAGAAAGACAATGATAGTTCCGATAAGAAAAAAAATTTATAAGGGGTTTTTTTTTTTTTTTTATCCCACAAGTAGCAAAGTAGCATGAGCGTGATTCACCATCTTTACCATCATCTCTGTGTATTTGACATTTGTATGCAAGTATACATGTACAGAAACTAAATCAGCAAAAAGACCAATGACCATTCTCCACGACTTGTCTATATATTTAAAATTGTCCAAATAAACTCTCTCATTATCATTGTTATTAATATTTAGATTAAAGATTAAATGAATTTTTATAATTTCTTGAAAAAATATTTATCTTGGTTGTTGATTTAAAATTCCGTAACATCTACTTAAAGTGCATTCAATCGTCAGTTACATAATTTATTATTATAAAAAAAATAGCAACCGATGATTAAATATGAGCGTACCCAGTGAATTAAAATTTTCCCGCGTCACTCCATTTATCGATACAACATATTAATTTAATATAGGTATAGTATCTTATTTAAAAATGCAACAACAATAACAACAACATAATAACTTATTTATTAACAATTGTCGTCAGTAATTAATTTAAAAATATTACAATCAGTTTTTAAAAAATTAAAAAATGACTTTGTCATTTCCGGTGTTTTTAAAAAAATGGCGGGAATGTATTTTCCACTATTCTTGTATATACGATTTTAAATAGTTGTAAGATGTCGCAGTGCTCGAATTACATTTTACACACACACATATGAGTACTTATGTACTACAAATACAATATATAGACACATCCAAGTTTAAAATTGATATAGTGTGTATATGTTGTATGCATGTAATCTATTAACCCACAATGCATTTCACTGACGGCATGTGCCTTTCAGAGCGTCGGCCATTTTGTAGTTTCCTCGAGAAATAGGTGTATTGAGTTGATTCCTTCTTCTTGGTAAGAAATAAATTTATAACAAACGTTTTAAAGATAATAAAAATCATTATTATTTAAATTAGTAAGCTTAACAATAATTATTAATAAACAAAATTCACATTGTCGTGATGAATGTTTTCATGTGTATAATAACGCGTAACAATAAATAATAATTATTAAAATAATATATAATATAAATAATTGACAAAAAAAAAAAGTATATATATATTTATATATATATAAATTTGAATAAAATAAAAAACCATCAGTTTAAAAATTAAAATCATAAAATATGGTGTTTATTAAATGTGTAATCAACGACTACGACTGAGACCCCAAATACTACGAATTACGAACGACTAGCTTAAACTCTCTAGTAAAGTTAGTACTTATTATTTCATTATTTATTTATTTATTATTATTATTATTATTTACTTTTTTTTCTTCCATTTTTATAATGCTAAATTAATGTGTATAGGTGTATATTTAAATGTATATATATATATATATATATATATATATATATATATATATCTATGTATGTTTATCTGTGTGTGATTATTAATTGATAATAATAGTTGGTAAATTTAAACTAATAATTAAAAATTTAAAGTCCATTAACGTGTTACAAATTAATTAATCCATACGTTTTGTAAATTTATTAGTTTTATGTATAATACATGTTGCAAGTAGTCTGTCGTGTGTGTGTAAGAGTATATTTATGCATGTGTGCAGATACATATAGATGTATCTATATATATATATATATATATATATATATTATACAATCGGGTTGATTTTACGTGGTTTATTGTAAAAATGAATGGTGATTTGTATATATGTATATAAATATTATTATTATATGGCATAGGTATTAAGTGTGGTACTTCCGTAGTGGTTGTCACCTTTTTAAAACACTGATTGCGTGCGGTGATCATTACACATTAAAAGAGACCCCGGCCAAACGTCTCACTCTATATTTGGCCAGTCCTGATGTCCAACATATTGCATATCTTGTCCATACATATTAACAATTTATCATATTGTCGCCGATGCGTTTAGTCTACAACGACAGTACTTAATATTATTACACTGTTTTTTATAAACATATTTTTAATTAACGCAATTTTTCATTATCATCATTACTATTGTTCCCATCGTTAATCCCATTATCTATTAATATTTTTTATTATTATTGTTATTTTTTTTTTTTTCATTGAAAAAAATATTGAAAAATTTTATTTATTACGGTATAAATAATATAAAAATTCAAACGTAAAAAAATAATTATTTAAAAAATTGGGTGGTTAGTTTATTTATAAATAGTTAACAAAAAACAATTTTTATGATAATTTTATCTTGTATGAATGAGTATGACTAAGTATTGTATCATTTTTTAAAATAGTTAGTTAATTGTGTTAATATGTACAAGTTTAAGATTGACAGTGATTAACAATTCGGCACAATACTCACTTAAATATAATTATTAGTTATGATTATATATATTTATTATTATTATTATTATTAATATTATACACGATTAATTGAAATGAAAAATTCAAATTTCGAGCTTAAATACCAAAATAGTATAGGTATAAAAATATAAGAAAAAATTAAGGATATTATGGTAAAAATAATAATAATCGTTATTGGATTATTTTTTAAATTTTAAGGTTACGTGTACATGAATGGGGACATCGGGAAGCTCCCACCAGGGGCGGTTTACTCAGCCACCCCTGAATCCTTGGGTTCTGTCAGGGGTACAGTCGTTACAAATACCTCGAGTTTAGATTACAGTGTCATGAACGGAGGATCAGTAACTGGTGAACTGATGCTTAACCCAGCCACCATGGGTGCTGTTGAGCCTTCATCTCAACATTCAACGACAGGATTAGGTGGTACTCTCGGTGCTGCTGTTACTGCTGCTGTTACTGCTGCTGATGGTGCTGATACTACGAGTAGTACTAGTAGCAGTGGTGGTGGTACTACTGGTGGTACTGCTGGTGGTGGTGGGTGTATTCCGTCTATTTCTACTACTGCTACAGCTGTTGCTGGTGCTCTAGGCGTCGGGGTTAATGTTGGTTATACTCCTGTTCAAGTTGCTCCTCTAGATGTTCAAATATCATCAGGATTAATGACAGATTTACCAACATCTGGTATTCCACTAGATCAACTTAAACAAATGCTTTCATCACAACTTGAATATTATTTTTCTAGGTACTAACTATAATTATTTTTTTATAAAAATTAAAATTTAATTACTCTTGTTTTTTATTCTTATTGTATTATTACAGAGAAAATTTAGCAAATGATACATATTTATTATCACAAATGGATAATGATCAATATGTACCTATATGGACGGTTGCTAATTTCAATCAAGTTAAAAAATTAACGAAAGATATTAAATTGATAACTCAAGTGTTGCGTGAATCGCCAAATGTACAAGTCGATGAGGAAGGACAAAAAGTTCGACCTAATCATAAACGTTGTATAGTTATTTTACGTGAAATTCCAGACAATACGCCACTGGAAGAAGTTAAAGTTTGTATAATATTATTATTATTATTATTCAATTAATTCTAAGATAATATTAATTATTTATATTTTTATTTTTATTTTTATTAGAATTTGTTTTCGGGAGAAGGATGCCCAAAACTTATATCATGTGAGTTTGCACACAATAGCTCGTGGTATGTTACTTTTGAATCTGATGAGGATGCCCAAAAAGCCTACAGGTTTTTACGTGAAGAAGTTAGAGAATTTCAGGTAAAATTATATTATTATTTTTAAAATTTATTACGAAAACGCAAAAAAATTAACTAACATTAATTTAAATGATCAAACTCTCTATGTAACATTAATATTAACATTTGTGATAAAACGTTTGATTTTATTTGATTATAACTTTATATGCATTTTTATTTATCAACAACTTTTTATATGTGTGTAAAACTTAAACTCATGAATAGACAGAAAAAAAAAAACATGGCCTTTGAACTCATGAGTTTGAGCTGATAATCAAGTTTATCAATGAAATACTAAATATTAAGTTACAAAAAAATTAAATAAAACTTTTTTCTCAAATAAATAAATAAATAAATATATATATTGTAAAAAAATTTTTTTTTTCTTTATGTCAATAGGGAAAGCCTATAATGGCACGCATAAAAGCTAAACCAATGAATAGGCTACCAATTCCCACGGTGGCTGGAGTTAGTGGAATTAAAAATGGCTTCCGAACTCCACCACCACCACCACCAGTTTTTGATCCAAGTAGTTATCCACCTGGTCAACAACGCTTCCTATACACAAATGGTACTACCATCCCACAAACTACGATACCGCCATACCCTAATCAAATACAGGTCTACGTAAGTATTTATTTATTATTAATCTATACTGTAAACTGTGTTTATTTATTTAAATTATTAATAAATTAGCATCAACCATTTTATACCCCGTCGATGATGCACTGGGGTCCAGCAAGTCCGGCTTATTTTGACATGACCAGTGTATTTACAATGAATGGAATGACACCGCACAATTCATTTAAACCTCACACAAGATTTAATCCGCGAAATAGGTATATTATTTATTGTTAGTTATACTAACTACATTTATTCATTTATTTATTTGTTGTTATTAATATTATTATTATTTCTTTTTAGAAATAAACATAGAAATGGATCTGATAGAGGTGCTCCGATGGATAGTGGTATGATACACATGGGTCGTTTAAATCATCCACCAAAATCAAACTCCAGTAGTATGCATAACAACAACAACAACAATAATAATAATAATAATAATAATAATACCAACAACAACAATAACACTAATAATAGTAATGGAAATCCAATGTTAACGACGACAATAACAACAATAGCTGCTGCTACAGCAGCAACAACAACAGCAGCAACAACAACAACGACAACAACAGCAACATCAACATTACCAGTTTTAACGTCCAACTATTCAGCATCTTCAAAATCAACATCTTACCATCATCATCATCATCCGCTTCAACAACAACAACAACAACAACAACAACAACAACAACAACAACAACAACATCACCAACAATCAAGTGGCACAAAATTCCATTCATCATCATCATCGTCATCATCGTCGTCATCATCATTATCATCACATAATCTGTCAACATCGGGTGTTGGTGGTGATAGTAGCCACTATTCTGGTAGTAATATTGCCAAAGTGACGTTGCATGATAATGACTCGTCATATCATCATCATCATCACCATCATAATTATCATCACCATCATCATCATCATCATCATCCTACTGATGGTTCAAGTAGTGATCGAGGTGGTGGTGGGGATCGTGATAACAGAGGAAGTAGTGGTGGTGGTAATGGTAATGGTAATAATAGTAGCAGTGGAGATCGTGATAATAGAGGAGATCGTGATCGAGAAAGAGGTGGAGGTAGTTTACAATATTCACGCCATCGTATCCACCGCAGAACCAAAGATCAAGACGGTTTTATATCGAAAAGTAATAATAATACATTGCCATCAATACGTGAGGGTAATCATTCTGGTGCTACTAGTGTTGGTACCAGTGGAAGTGGAGGCGGAGGTGGAGGTGGTTCTGGTTCTGGTTCTGGTTCTGGAGTTGATAAAATTGATAGAGGTGATAGAAATGAAAGAAGTGGATTTAGTGGTAATAGTGGTAATAATATTACTACTACGACATCTAATAATAATAATAATAATAATCATCATCATCATCACCATCACCATAACAACAACAACAATATTAATAATAATAATAACAACAACAATAATAATAATAATAATAATAACAACAACAATGGCAGCACCAATAGTAATAATAATAATAATAATAATAATACGCATATAACATTATCATCATCGTCATCGTTATCGTACAACAATCGTAGCGTTGTACAATTTGATTTGGAAGCTACTGCATTTCCACCATTACCTGGTTTAGATTCTGATTTGATAAAATCACACAGTACAACGAGCGAGTTAAGTACAGTGATTGATCATAGTAGCAGTGGTAGTAATAGTGGCGGTGGTGGTAATAATAATATTAACAATAATAATAATAATAGTAATATCGGTTGTGTTGCTGTAGGTGGTGGTGTTGCTGCTGGTAGTGGTGGTGGTGGTGTTGGTAGTAAAAATAATAATAATAATAATAACAATAATAATAATTGTAGTAATAGCAGTAATAGTAATACTAGTGGTGGTAGTATTGTTGTTGTTGGTTTACAATCACAAAATAGGCTGTCAGATGTTGTTAAAGGTACAGCTAAAATAAAAAGCACAAAAGATATGATGATGTTTATATCTAAGGATCATACTGGTCCGACATCATTATCGTTGTCGTCATCGTCGTCATTAACATCATCAACATCATCAACGTCAACGTCATCGTCCTCGTTGTCGTTACCCACTATGACAACTACTGTAAATCAATTAAATAACAGATCAACTAGTCCAGGTTCAATAACTAGTGGAGCTGCTGGTACAGCTGCTGGTGTTCCTGTTGCTGGTATTGCTACTACTGCAACTACTGCTGCTACTGCTACTGCTACTATTCCTGCTTCTACTGTTATACCTGGTCATTTAATGGGCAACACTACAGTTGCTAATATAGTTATAACTGCAAGTGGATTAATTACATCAAGTAGTAATATTGTTACTGGTGGTACAAGTAGTGTCGCTACAGACATTATATTCAGCACTGTCACCCTCACTCCCCCGTCATCACCTGATAAGTGAGTATATGATATTTATATATCTATATATACATAATATACCGAATTAAATTATTTAATTTGAAAAAAAAAAAAAAAATTATCGAAATTAATGATATTTTAATTATTAAATTATTAAAAGTTTAAATGAATAATATAGAGAATATTAACCACTAACAGATCTATTAAGACTGATGACACAAACATGATGGTGAACGGTATGGATGAGGCCATAAGTACAAAAACGCATGCTGCTGAAAAGTCTGAGCCAGTAATGAGGTGCAATTGTAACATCCCTAATATCCCACAGAATCCTCCTCAGTCACAAACAGGAGTGGCCTCAGCCTATCCTTTAGTAAGTTACTTTATTATTATTATTATTATTATTATTATTATTGTTATTATATACTTATTAAAAGAATTTAAACAATTAAAATAATGTATGAAATAAATTTTTATTATTTTTGTTGTTTATAAAAATAAAATTTTTTTAATGAGACAATTTTTTTTTATCTAAAAAATAAACTAAAGTATGATATCATATATATTATTTAGGACTTGAACAGGCCAAGCTATGCCCAAGTAGCTCAACATTGTCGCGAGCAACCTTGTACAAAACACAAAATTGATGAAAAAGATACAATTGAATAAGCCAACATGTAAGTTTATAATTCATTTAATTGATATTATTATTCGATTATTTAAATAATTGAGGCTATACTATGATTATTGATTATGGTAAATTGCTTTATATATATATACATATTGTATTTTTATATACTTTTAAATTAATGCCTCATTTATTTATTTTTATTGATGTCAATCAAATTATTGTCGTTGTAATTCGGTGCTTAATATTTTTTCAGGCATTACTGCTATCGGTGAAAAAAAATTTAATATTTTGCAGTCATCATTTTTTTATTTATTTATTATTTTTTTTTTTTTTTTTTTTTTTATCAATTGAAAGAAAATTAATAATAATAAAGAAAAAAATATAATGAAAAATAAGGACGCTCGATTGATGCTGCTTGTATTGTCAAAAGTGATTTATAACCAGGTTGTACAAGCGGCTGCGAGAAAAAAAATAACTTTTTACACTGTACAGTAACTTTTCCTATTATTATGATTATTATTATTATTATTATTTTCACTTATTATAATTATTTGTTAATATTGAATTAAAATCAAAACATATTATTAAAAAGTAATTATAAAAATATTGGAAAACGTAAAGTAAAGTAAAGAATGATAAAGAATTTGCTTGAATTTTTTAAGGAAAATAGAATATGACAATGAAATGAAAATAATTGCGATTGCTGATGATATAATTCATTGATTTAATACTAAAATTAAGTTCTGCGATTCTGGTAGTACATATTTGTTAATTTTTAATAACAAATTAAATGAAAAACTAATTTAATATTAATATCAACATTAATAAAATAAGCTATTAATCATTAATACGATTATCTTCGTCCTTCCCATTACGGTTATAATTAAACAAATAATCGAAAAACTAGAAGTATCTTTGGGAGAAAAATAAAATTTTTAATAATAATAATAATAACAATAATAATAATAACATTTTTATTTAGCTTTGTGCCAAAATCCAAAATTACCAGGACACAGTGTATAATCTTAAGCAACGAATGTGTTTATTTAAACAATAAATATAAACTATTTAAAATTTTTGATGAAAAAATCTAAGTTAAGAAGAAAAGAAAATGAGAATGACAGGAAAAAGAAAAAGCGAACGGAAAACAATCAACGAAATTTTATTCAAATATCTAGTATTTTTTCGTGTTAATAATTTTGGTTAATATAATTTAATTTAAGTGTGAGTAATCATTTCTTATTTAATTATTCATATTATTATTATTGTTATTATTATTATTATTATTATTTACCATTTTTTTTTTCTTTCACTTAACATTAAAAACAAAAAATACAATCCCTCATACTTATTAAATTATATTACGTTCTTTTCTTCTTATGTTTGATTGTATGACATTTTTTTTCTTGTTTTGTTCATTAACCCGTCAGCACTTGCGTGATTTTTAGGGTCTCGCTTCCGCGACAGCGAAATCCTATAAGTTGAATGTGTCCTGTGAGCAAAATGTTCACAACGGGAGTGCTGACGGGTTAACAGTTAAAATATTTAATTTTGATTTCATTTTTTTTTTTTTTTTCAAAAACACATTTATTAGAATTATATGTAAAGATTCGAATTAATAAGCATAAAGAAAAGCAAATATTAATTATGAAATATGAAATAAACAATTGTTTTTATTTTAAACGTCATCATATATTAATATTTACGAGAAGTAATGGTACCAATGACTTCCATAATATTTATAGATGCTGGATAGTTGATATAAAAATATTTATAATCATAAGTAAACATTTTTATGGATATTTATTATAATTTGGTTCATAAATTTTATAATTAAAGTATCTATTGTGACAAATGAATATGTATTGTTTACATAGTGAGCAAATATTGATTAAGATAACTTTTTTTTTTAATAATAAAAATTAGTTTTTTAAACAAATTTTAGGTGATAATGAATAATAGAAAAAAATTTAATAATATCTTTAAAAATGATTGTTTTTTTTCCACTTTTTAAAACACATTATCAAGTTTTATAATTACTTTATAAAGTTATTTTGTCATATTATGACTTGCTTGTTACGTGAATTGCATTAAATAAAACATAGTATAGATTTTTTTTTTATATTTATTTTAGAATACAAAAAAAGAAATGATATTCAATTGTTAAATTAACAAATAATGATAAGAAGGTATGGAGAAAAAAAAGTAAAGATAATAATGATATAATAATAATAATAATAATAATAATAATATTAATATTAATAAGGAGAGATAAAGTTTAGTAATTATGCTTTGGCAAAGAATGTAATGTAAGACAATGTCGATACGGTTTACGGTTTATTTGAGCACACAATTAAGTGCCTCAAGTGTTAATGTATATTATAGAAGCTTGGCTTTAGGTGTTACTATATGATTATTATATGTAAACTACATATTAAATTTAAATCTTAAGATTAGTACATAATTAAGTAAGGGTTGAATAAAAAGTGCGCATATGATATATTTGTTACAGATATGCGTGCAGAATTGAACTATAAATACGAATAATATAACAACAATAATAAAAATAATAATAATGATAATAATAATAATAACAACAATGAAAGATATTTGAAATGAAAAAAAAAATATATATATATATATATATATATATATATATATATATATATATATATATAATAACAATTAAGATAAATAAATTAGTTGCTATTGATAATTGATATAATGAATATTTTGAGTTGAATGCTGCGTTGTTTTTTATATTCGAAATTAATTGATATATATTATCATGTAATCACTTATACTAAAAGTAATAAATGAAGATAATGATAATGTGTTATTAAAAGTGAAAAGAATTGTCAAGATACTAAAATAATTTATTATATATCTGACTAACGAGTGAAAACTATATATACGTGCCTACCTTGCAAACTCATCTCGCTATTATAAAAATACAAAGTTACCGAATTACGTGTTGATTGTAAAAAAATTTAAAAAAATTAAAAAAAAAGACACAATAACCACAACATAAATGACAAAAAAATAAAATAAAGTAGAAAAACATAAAAATAAATTGATAGATTAAAGAAAAATTAACAAAAGGATAAGTTTGTAATATAAATTTATTGTATTAACGTAGATAATAATTAAATGTTGTGAAGGCATTTAATCCCAGTAAGTTTCATAATGATAGTGAGAAAAAATTTTTAGATATTATCATACATACATAATGATAATCATAATAATAATAATAATAATAATAATAATAATAATAATAATAATAATAATAGCAGCTATTAATATTAATATTATAAACAATTAAATAATCAGGTATAGTATAAAAACAAAAAAAAAACAATAAATTGACGTTTGAAAAAAATTTTGTCCAGTGCATGACTTATTATTATAATCAATGTTATTCATTGTAAACGATCATATGTGTGATTATTACTTAAATTTTGTTTATTGATTAATGAAATTACTAATATTACTAGCGCTGTATGATAGTATTTAATTGTTTTTTCTCTTATGAAGATACCATATAAAATTTTAAAAGTTGTAAACTAATAAATATCACTACGTTACTTTTACATAATATAACCACTAGTTGGGGAGTGGAATAAACAATATATGAGTAATCGCTTTAGTGTTGTAGTTTAATGATAAAAGATGTACGTCTTTCTTTTTTGTGCTATTATTTTTATTATTATTATTATTATTATTATCATTATTATTATTATTTTTTTTTTTATTTAAGAAAAAAAATACTTGTAAAAATTTCGAACAAACAATTTTTTGATCTTAATAAATAATAAAAAAAAAACGAAAATAATTCAAGTTATTGTAATTATTATTAATATTATTATTTATCAATAATCAACATTAATAATAAGTAAATATATTAACGTGAGCTAAGTAAAAATATGATGAATATAATTACTGACGACGATAATGCCTTGAATCTGAGACGATTAATTATCAACTCAATTATTTATTTATATATATATATATACATATATATATATATATATATGTATACTATATATATAAGTAACCAAATAAACTTCCACAATCTTTAAAATACTTTCCATTATAAATATGTATAATAATAATAATCAACAAAAATAAATCTACCATAATAACAATATTTAAAAAAATACAGTTTAAATAAATTATTGATTAAGGCCATCTATTATTCATAATATTGTAATAATAATAAACGTCTTCTTAAAAATAGACCCGACAAGACGTTTTGTCTATAAGTAAAATAAGAATGAAAATAATCGTACTGAATATTATTAATGAATAAAAAAATTGCAAAAAAAAAAAAAAAAAAAAAAAACAAACGTTAAAATGTTCTTAACTTAATATTGTCCATATTGCAGTTATAATGATCCGATCGATGAAATGAAATAAAATAATAAACGGTTTTTCACGAGTTATGAAACTATCCAAAACGCACGTTTTCAAAGTATCAACTGAAACAATTTATTTATCGTAAATATTTAATTTAATTACTAATAATAGTAATAATAAATACTGTTTTAATCACAATAGAGATAGAAAAAACAATAGATACATAGTATAAAACAAATAAGTTTATTAATTGAATAATTACAACAATATGCTCTCAGTTTTACAGGCCATGGTTCTGGTTTAGAAGGAACTGGCCTAGAAAGTCTGAAATATATGTATATTATATTTAATATATTAATATAGTAGATATTTGAATAATTAATAAATTGCGTGTAAAGTAACAAACCTCGTAACGAAAAAAAAAATACAATAAATAAATAACAAATATAAAAAAAAACCAATAACAATAATGAATGAAGAAATATAACAATATTAATAATAATAATAATAATAATAATAATAATAATAATAAACTATCATTAATATACATAAATATTATTATTAACACTTAAAAATTGTTGATGAACTTTTGAATTTGAATATTACCGTTT
Organism: Microplitis mediator; assembly: GCF_029852145.1. Lineage (NCBI taxonomy): Eukaryota > Metazoa > Arthropoda > Insecta > Hymenoptera > Braconidae > Microplitis > Microplitis mediator. The sequence goes on along the minus strand of NC_079976.1, from coordinate 41,371 downwards.
TAGCTACTGGTTTTTTAGCGCTTTATTTTAGAATTTATTTTTAAATGTCAAGACAAATAATATTAATAAATCATTGATTAAAAATTTAAATTCTAACCAAGGGTCACTTATCGCGATTCCTCGCTCTATATATATATATATAATTATGAATTTAACCAAGATATATTGTAATTAAGCAACACAAACATGAACGATTAATATTAATTATTAACATACATATTTTTTTTTCTGATTTTGAAAATTATAATCTTAAAATATGTGAATTTATAATTTCGAATAATAAATATTGGAATATTTTTTTTTTTTATAAACAATTAAAATTAAAATATATAAAGTTTGAAATTGTTGTATTTTATTTACTAATAAATTTATATCAACTACCAAAGCGAATATAACATTTAAATGTTACTATTTGTAAATCTCTCTCTTTATATTAAATTATTATAAAAACGTTGTTATGTGTAGCAGCATATGGAGTGATTCTCTCAACTATTGAATAATTTATTTATTTATTTTATTTTTATGTTATTCGTTTTCTGTTATAACTAATATCGTACAAAAAAATAAAATAAATTATAGTATTAGATGCGGCCTAGTATTAAAATTAATAAAGAATAGAAAGCAGGGATTGTATACAGAAAAAATATAACTAATTTTTAAACGTTAAAGTTATTATTATTATTATTATTATTATTTTTCGTTATTAATATGAAAGTGATTTGAAAATATAAAGATAACAATATTAATAATAATTCACTATTAATTTAGAGCATACACTTGAAAGAAAATACTGCCGATATTTTTTAACAAGTGAGACTGACAGATTCTTTCGGTTAATGATAAGATTGGATAAGATTGAAGCTTAATTATAAAATTTGGTTAGTGTGACTTAATTATTATTATTATTATTATTATTATTATTATTATTATTATTATTATTATTATTATTATATCAATACTGATAAACATAATAATAAGTTATATTTTAATGCCTGGTAAATATTACTATTAAATTTCATCTCCATATTTGATTTATTTGAATTAAATAGTATATTTAATGACATATTATAATTATACGAATTTGATGTTGACTCAATTATTTATTAAGAATTAGATCATTTCAATTAAATTAATTTTTCGCACTGTATTAATGTACATTGGCGGTTTATTTTAAAAATTAAAATATCCTTGTAAGTAATTACCTTATAAATATATACATATATTTTATAATAATAATATTATATGAAGAAAAAATTGTGTTTGTTTGATAACCAGTTAATTGTATGTTAAGAATCAGTATACTGAAATTAATTAAACGCCAGTGAAAAACATTTCTATAGGTTTATTTTAATGTTGATAGATTAATTATTTATATATATATATATATCAATAAATTATTTTTTAAAAATTTAGATTTTATTTGAAAGAAAGTAGAAAAAAATATTATATCGATTCTAAAGAAACAAGTGTAAATAATAAATGATTATTAATAAGTAATTTATTGTAAAAACAAATATTTTTTTTTAAATTCCAATAGAAAAACGATCAATGGTATTGATTTATTGTTATAATAAACCGATATTCTAGTTATGATAATTTAAACAATTTTATAGCTGATGAAAAAAATGATAAAAACAAAATGTATACACATTCAAAAATTAATACAATGTTATAATAATTTATGATAACGAATTTAAATTATATAATAAACTAAGTAATTTGCAATGATAATATTACTTTCACGTGATTGTGGAGTTGTTTAAAATTTTCGTTTTGTTTGTGTATCTATTAAATATTATAAGTGTGTATAAATGATTTATTGATTGCACTCAAAATGTTATGATATAAGATTAAACAGTAAATCGTAATAATAATAATTATAATAATAATACTTTGTACATATTCTTACTTGTGTGTGAATTCTTATAAGTTTTTCCCTGCTTAATGTCTTTATGTTTATTATTATTATTATTATTATTATTATTATTATTATTATATAACTTAAATTCAATGAATAACTTTTTCTCATTGCAGATTAAATAGATATATTTATTGTTTTCAATTATCGGACACTAGTATACATTATTATGATGCAATTAGTATATATGACACTTACGAATATTGTGTGTTTATATATTAAGCAGAAGCATTTTAACAAGTACACACATTATGCTAATAATACATATATGATAATTAAATAAATAATTAATAATATTATTATATTGAATAATTAAAAAAAAAAATATATATATATATATATATATATATTTTTTTTTATTTATTTAACGTAATCGATTGAGAATATTAGGATCTGGATAATATTCTTGATTATTGTCAGAGGGATCTACACAAGGAGTCTCTATATTTTTAATATGATCGATGTTCGGGCTTTTATCACCATCATCAGTATCCGATGATGATGATGATGATGATGATGATGATAGGTCATGTGTCAAGTTAATTCCTTGAGTCAAAAGACTTGTTATTTTTTCTACATCGACGGTATCATCTTGCTCGTGAATTTTTTTCAATGCGTTTGATACAATGCAAAGATCACCACGTAATTCACTAACCAATGCTGTTATTTTTTGTGCATCGGTAAGTACTTCAACAGATTGGGTGTATGCATTATAACGTAGACCAAATGGACGTTGTATCTCATTAGCAAATGCTCTAATTAATTTCAAGTTGATTAATCAATAATATATCTATATGAATATATTTTTATTTTTTTAAATTACCTCATTTTTTCTTTTGCTTCCTCAATGCTGTCAGTATAATAATAAGCATTTTGGTAAGATGTAATCACACATTCTTGTTTACAAGTAACATCAGGCTCAAAACGAAATATTTTATCTTTAGTCTCCAATACATGTTTCATTTCTGCAACCGATGATAACAATCCAGCTCCATAAATACGTAAATCACCTTCTTGCTTACATAATCCAAATTCCACAGTGAAAAAGTAAAGCTAGTAATGAAAAATAATTATTTATATATAGCAAAATTTATTTTATTTAAAAAGTTTTTATAATAACAACACAATTACAGTTGCTAATTTATTAATATCATCATCAGAAGCTCCTAAAGAAGCTAAACCAAGCTCTTGTGAAAATTGTGCAAAGCTTGGATTTGCTAAAAGTGGCATATGACCCAATAATTCATGACAACAATCCCTAAAAACAAAACAAAAAAGAAAATAAAATATGTAGGAAAAACAAAAAATACATATATGTATATAGGTATTGGAGTCATTACGGTTCTGGTGTATAAAATGGATCTGATGAATGACGTATATATTGAGTACAATGAAATACACGAAATGCTAATCCAGCTAAAAAATCACGTGGTGATAAATATCCAGCAACTGGACGTAATTGAAAACCAGTCATTCCTGCAATTATAACAGTTAAATTTAATTATTTTTTATTATTATAAAGGGTATAATTATTTAAAATTGAAGCAATCTATTCTTTACGTTTCAAAAATACTGAAATATCTTCAAGTTGAGGAATATTGTCTTCTCTGAAAAATAAATAAATAGTAATAATAATAATAATTATTATTAGTAGTAGTAGAAAAAAAAAAATACCTATAACCGCAATATTTAACTAATTTTGGCCAGTTTTCTAAATATTCTTTACAGGCGTGCTTCAGATACAGCTGATATAGTTCACGAAAAACTGTTGCCCTGAAATAATTATTCATTTAAAATTTATATTGGATTAAGTACACATAGACACAAATCAGTTTTATTACTCAATAAATTGCATCATTGAAGAATAAACTTTCTCAAACTTAGTAATATTTAATTAGGGCAATTTGAGTCTATTCATCGTGTCTTGAAGCTGCACCAATAAGTAAGTTTAGAATAAATGAGTATTGTACATAGATTTTTATTTTATTGGCTTCGTATATGGAGAAACACGATCATAAAAAGTCAAGCATTATAAAACTTTTATTCATTATTATTATTATTTCTTCACTTACCATGTACTTATTTCTTCTTGAGTATATTTAATTTTAGGTATTGGTTGTCCACTTTAATTTATATTAAAAAATAAATATATATACAGTTAAAAGATGATAATAATAATAATAATAATAATTATAATTATTTTTATATTTAACTTACTGTCTATAATTATTAGCAATATCAGCAAATTGTTGTCGTCTCTTACGATAAACGGGATCTTTAAAACCCTAAAAAAAATCGTAATGAATAAAATATTAAACTAACTAATATGTATACATAGACTTACTGGATGATCAGCATCTAATTCAGTACCATACATAAGAACATTTTGAGCTTGATCAAGATCTCCAATTTTTCTAGGAAACCATGGCATGTCAACTTGACTAAAATCTATTAAATTTAAATAGTTATAAAAAATAATTATGTATTTTTAATATCGTATATTTATTATTTACCAAAACTAGGTGCTGCAGATAATAATGGTGGATGTGGTATACTACCAGTTTGTTCATACTGTGCAAGATTTATAGCAGCGACTTCACGACTTAACATTCGCGTAAGTTGTTCCATCATCTTTGATTCACATTCAACATCAACAAGAATTTCATATTCTGAACCACGTCTTACTGATTTACGTGATTCTATATGTACTACATTTACACCCAAGTCCTTTTTTAATTATTTACCGCCACCCAACAACAAAAATTAACTCAATTAATAAATAAATAATTATTATCATTATTATTATTATTATCATCATTAAACATACTTGAAAAACTTGAAGAGCTCGAGCTAGTCCACCAATTTGGTTTTTCAATGAAAATACAACTGAATTTTTTTTATCTGATTCTATCATATTTTTAACAATCGGAACCTATCATATTATATTTATTATATTCGTATTATTAATTATAATTTTATGTATCGTAAATATAAGTTTTAGTATAATTAATTTTAAATTAAAAATAGTATATATATATATATATATATAACTTACATTTTTTGATTTATGTAATGGACTACCCTCTTTGAGAGTCCATTCTTCACCTCGGCGATAAAGCCACATACCCAAAAGACTTTTTCCCGATCCACTCATTATACTATTAGTATATAAATTACTATTAAACGCTCACTGTATAAAACAATTTATGAAATTTATTTTAAAATAATATAATAAATAATTTATTATTTTGTTGAGTAGTATCAGGGTTTCAGGTAGTTGTGTCTCGTTAAGATGAAAACGATAAAATGTGAGTATCTAGAATTGGTATCGGTCTTTTAAGCTTTCAACCCCTCCGTTCACCAGTCTCACGAGTATCACGAGTATCACAAGTATCACGAGCATCACCAGTATCACCAGTAAAGTTTCACAGTTCTTGTTCTTGATCCGATTGGTTGACTTACTGGTAAAGCTCACCACTTACTATTTTTATGGGCGGACTAAATGTTTCATTTTCATGGTCATGGTTATATAAATCAACAACCTTATAATAATACATTATAATAATTTATTAATTAATTAAGGATAAAAGATACAGATCGTTGAGCAGGATATTAAAAATCACAATGACTTTTATAATGAATAAAATAAAAGCTTAATAAAATATCTTCTTCTGCTGCTTCTTCTTCTTCTTCTTCTTTTTTTTTTTTTTTCTTTTATGTTTTAATATTAAAAAAATACATATAATATACATTTTTTATTTTTATTTTGTATACTATTGAGTAGTTTTTATACAAATAGCAGTACATATATAAATAAATAAATAATATATATATTCAGCACATTATATATACCCGGCCGGCTCAGCCCCATTACTTACTACTATCAGACTATTTTCTCTGATTTTCTCTGATTTTCTCTGATTTTCTCTACTTTACTCAACAGCTCCCATTGCCACTTGGCTAAATAATGCCGGATGTTTTCCTTCAACTAAAAGAATTGCTTGATCGATCCATCCAATTTATTATTATTATTATTATCATTTTATTTTCCGCTTATATTTATCTATCTATAAAAGCGTTTCATTCATTAATCAACTTATTTGTGTAATTTCATTAACTAAATAAATAAATAAATAATGTATTGGTAAAATTTAATTTATAATATAATTAACAAAACCAAATAAATCGTTTAAATTAATTATATGTATTTTGTATAAAAGAAATTAAAACTTACTATATTATAAAACTAAAATGAGTGAAGATGACAAGATCAAAACTTTCATTTGATGCTAGTCATTATTATCTTTAAACGTTTTATCTTTATCTTACCCTGTTAAATGACAGAAGCTTTTGATCTAATATATATTTATATAACTGCATTAACTCTCTTTAATATACTATACATATATTTAAGCGCAACAAGTTATTCAGTTGTTATATTAATAAATTATCTCTTTATTACACTCAAGTCCACGAAGGGTAGTATCTTTGTTGCACTTGTGCAGTAAATGAAAACTTTGGCCGAGTTTTTCTCTTAAACAAACAAATATTGTCAATCAATTTAAGCGCACTTTGCTAGATTAGACAGTAGTGCATCAATGTAAGGTCTGTATTTTGTATTTAGAGATTTAGTTTACGAAAAAATCTGATAACTCCTGTTAATACATCAAAATTTTATTTTTTATAATATTTCAATAATGATAAATTACAATTACAATAATAATATTTTCAATATAAAATACAAATGACGTCAATCGCCTTCCTCGATGATACTCAGTATTTAATATCAGTAAACAATAAAAAATCACTTTTTTTTTTTTTTAAAGGGTCTCAGAATTGTTATTTTTTTTTGATTTTCTTACAATCATATTATTTTTTAGTTTAAATATTTATCAAAACTGAATTATATATATATAGAAGGAGAATTATAAAACAAACTAATAAATTAGTCAACTAAATTAAAAATTATAATTACATGTATAATAATAAAATAAAGTCAATAAGATGAAAGAGAACAAGAGTATATAAAACATTATACCGGTGCAAATGATAAAATGTAATTTATATTTTTTATTTTAAAAGTTGATTGGGGATGACGTTGAGCATCTAACAAAGTCTTATCTCCTTTCTATTCTCTATCTCTCTTTATTTATTTTATTCTTATTCTTTCCTATTACATATTACATAAAACATAAAAGATATATAGAGTGATGGAGGGGTTGGTGTTGGCGCTTGCGTCTGACTACAATTGGAATCAATAGACTGACGACGATAGCGCCCTTACCCTCTTCCCTCTTTGTTAGGCTTAACGTTGACGTCGACGTCGACTATCAGGACGGCGGAGGTGTGTGTATCCCCCGTAGACGGGGCCTCCAGGATTCGTGCCGTCTAATTGACAATGGCTGATAGTGAATTTGAAGAATTTCGCCATTACTTTGAGCGTTTACCTCAACATTTAAAAGCGCCTATTTCAAATTACACGTAAGCTTATTTATACAAATATTATGTACTTATTGCGTACACATAAATATATATATATATATATATTTATTTCATAAAATTATTACATACTATATAGTTTCATGGCTATTAGTTAATTATTTAAACTTATATATCTGTATAATTATTGTTTCTATTGTGTATCATTTATTTATTTATTTTTTTTTAACATTCAAATAAATTAAAACGTTATTAATAAATATCATTCAAATACAAAAAAAATTTCTTTTATTGTTATTTAAATCATTGAAATTGATAGAATTTTATTTTCAGCAAGATAAAATTAAAAAAAAAAAAAAAATGATGGAAAACTATAAAAAAATTTGAATTTTAATATATGGCTTGTAAACTGCAATGGGTAGTTCGTAGCCTCTGACCTCAACCCCTCTTGGTGGTTAGCATGCGTCGATATTAGTGTCTAGTAATTACTAATATATTATATATTGGAGAACAAAGTCTCATTTAAATACATATATATGGTTGTAAATTTATAGTGTAACAATTGCAATAAATAATAAAATTTTAGAATTTTTTTTTTGCCAAGCAATTGATGATATTTTATTTTAACTAAATTTTTTTAATTGATATACATGTTTGTCTGATATTTATGTTAGTTTATCTGCTACTTAGTTATTTTTTCAATGGTATAAAATGAAAGAAAAATAAATAAATATAATAATTATGAATTTTATTTTATCAAGTCTTGTTCATGATGTATTGGTCGACGATTCACCAACATCATCACAAGCAAGTGATAATGGTCATCTCTCTTGTCCACGTATTACACCACCAGAACCTGATGATTCAGATGATGAAGAAGATGCCCAAATAATTGTTAATCAGCATGATAATCAAAGTGGTCACACATCCGGTGATGATAGTGAAGACCTTGATCACAATTCCTCAATAGTCGCTGACAGTGATTTTAGGTACAGATTTAATTATATATTACATAACTTTTATTATAGATTTTTAAATTATTTATTAATAAAGTTTTAGCCCTGAAACCTTAGGTTTATATGGGCCATAAATAACATACAGTTCAAAAATCATAATATATATATATATATATATATATATATATATATATATATATTTGGGTGGTCCTTAGCAGGGATGTTTTCGAATTTCTTTGCTCTCAGGGGCTAAAATGCTTCTAAATTGATAAAAAAAAACTTTCCTGAAAATTTGAGGTCTTAATATTAACTCTAAGACAGTCCGTATTCCAACCAAGAGAACTGACAAAAAAAGTTTACACGCACACACATATACACGGACGTCCATCCGGAAATAGTCAGAATAGCTTCCTAGGACCTCAAAACGTCGACATCTGATGAAAACTCGATTTTCGAAAATCGGACCGAAATCAATAACTTGCCTTTTTTTTGAAAATTTGCAATTTTCATAGCGGGAAATTAAAAATTTGAAAAATGATTTGAACCCTGATGTCAGCCAACTCAAAAACTTGCCACTATTTTCTTATTGAGAAAGCTCAATCATTTATTTTTTTTTACATTTTAATCTTAAAAAATGATTTTTTTTTATTTGATCAAAAAAATTAATTTTTGTTGTACAATATTTCATAAATTAATTGATTAATTATTGACCATGTTTTATAAAAATTTTAAAGACTTTTGATAAAACGTAAATCTAATAAAAAATTTTAATAATAAAATTTCAAATTTGAAAGATAAATCTGTATAATAAACTTGCAACAACTTGTTAGTCGACAATGGACTTTAAAATCTAATTGTCTTATTAATTTGAACTTCGATAATTGCCTTGGATCATTTCAAAAGACATTATACAAAAAAAAATTAATTTACGTATAGACGTCTACATGAAAATGATGATCAGGAATGACTCCTTAGACTTGAAAATGTCTAAATCTATTGAAAATTAAACCAAAATAATATTAATAATTGTTAGAGTAGTAAATGCATATATTACAAATAATATTAGCATAGAGTAGTATTAGCTGACTAGACTGTCCCTGTACCTTGGATGACATTAGCTTGTTCGGTGGACTGAGCAGCAGGATTCGATATCAGCCTGGAGGTAGAGATGGAGGATCTCGAGGTTCAATAATCAACATTATTGGACAATACGACAGTGCAATAGTCAGTGATTCGGTTGGTGGTTCGTGCTCAAGTCTCACGACTGGATCATCATGTTGCCCTACTCCTGAACACGCGGGCAATCGACCTGCCAGTAGTGCTAATGAACGACGACGTAGACGTTTACCTGAAATACCAAAAAATAATTATAATAACAACAACAACAACAATAATAAATGTAAGAATAATAATAACAATATCATTTTTATTTAAATGACTATTATTTAGTTATAAAATTAAATTAAACTAGTTTTTATTACTTTTATATCTATTAAAATATATATAAAACAATACTGACACAAAAGTAAACGACATTTAAAGTTTTTTATGAATATAAAATATTGATAATAATAATAATAATCAAACAAGCAAACAATTATATAGATATGTTAAAAATAAATTTAGCAATGACAGGTAATTATGTGCCTCTACACTCATCTCCTTCGTTAGCTGACGAATTGGCAGGTGTGTCAGGAGTTATTGGAGCCGGAAGACCTCATTTAATTCTTAGAAAATGTCATTCACGGCTACTTAACGAAGATTCATCGCCTGACAGTGAAAGAATGACCACTGACAGTGGACATAGTACTGCTCATTCACCTGATAATGGACCTAAAAGTGTATCACCTATTCCATCTAGTAATAATTTACAAAATACTGACTCTGCATCACCCAGTAGCACTCCAGGTATATATTCTATTTTATTTTTTATTTTTTTTCATTACTTAATTTATTTATAAAATTTATAATTAGGAAGTGGAGGAATTCCATTCACACAATTAGAATTACTAGAAGCAACACATCGCGGTCTTCATAAGTTTATACCACGGCATCATGACGAAATAGATTTAGAAATTGGTGATCCAATTTATGTGCAAAAAGAAGCTGATGATTTATGGTGTGAAGGTAATTAGTTTTTTATCAGCCCCAAAACTTGCCGCTGTTTTCGAGCTCATGGAGCTCGTAAACATTATAACTTGTAAATTTTTGAGCTTGAAGAGCTCAAAAATTTTGTTAGGCCGGTAGAACATACCTTCACTGAAAAATTATAATTTTTGTCCGACGATATCTTTGGAACGTTCAATCGATTTGAACATTCTTGGTGGCAATCGAAAGGGCTCACCAAGAGTTAAAACTGATTATATTTTGAGGTAAATCGGATAAGTGGTTTATGAGTTATATGCAAAAAAACTAAAAACAAAAAAATTTTTTAATTTTTATTCTTCGTATAACTTGTAAACTACATGACCGATCTACCCCAAAATTTAATCAATTCTAAGTTTTGGTGAGCTCTTTCGATTGCCACTAAGTACGTTCAAATCGGTTGATTCGTTCCAAAGATATCGTCGGACAAAAAAAAGATCACACACACACACACGCATACACATGGACGTCCATCCGGGAATAGTCAGAATAGCTTCCTAGGATCTCAAAACATCGACATCTGATGAAAACTCGATTGTCGAAAATCGGACCAAAACCAATAACTTGCCTTTTTTTTTTTAAATTTGCAATTTTCTTAGCGGGAAGTTAAAAAAATAATAATAATAATTTTCTTAAGGTGTGAATTTACGGACAGGACGTCAAGGAATATTTCCGTCTGCTTATGCTGTAGATATGGACTACAGTGATTTTGATCCTACTGCACCAAAAGTTAAGCGAGAACGTTATTTGTTGGGTTATTTAGGATCCGTTGAAACTTTGGCTCACAAAGGAACAGGTGTTGTTTGTCAAGCAGTCAGAAGAATTGTTGGCAATACAGCTAGTGATTTACCAGAATCACAAAGTTGTATATTAGAAATATCTGATCAGGGACTTCGTATGGTTGATCGTAGTAATAAACCAAGGGTAATTATTGTATAAAATTATCAATAAATATATATATATGTATTATATATTAAGTTATTATTTTTATTTTATTTTATTATTTAGCAACGAAAAAATCGAGGGCCATGTCATGATTATTTTTATTCACTTAAAAATGTATCTTTTTGTGCATTTCATCCACGAGATCATAGATATCTTGGGTTTATTACTAAACATCCTACACTACAAAGGTTTGCATGTCATGTGTTTATTGGACAAGAATCAACGAGACCTGTTGCTGAGGCTGTTGGGTAACTAATATACTTGATTAAATAATTAATTCATAGTTTAATTATTAATTATTTTGTTTTATCATGTATATTAATATTTTTTTAGACGAGCTTTCCATCGATTCTATACTAAATTTATTGAGACTGCTTTCCCCATAGAGGACATATATATTGAGTAAAAAAAAATTAATTCTATCAGTTAATTAAAATAACTTAAATAAATAAATATATATATTCTTATTAGATCCATTTTTTTTTTTGCACGGCGCAACCTGAAAATAACAAAAATACTTAAATCCATCTGCCGAATATTGTATAACAAAATCCTTGTAAATAAAATTTTCCTATTAATAAAAAATAAAACAAGTGATGTAGATGTGTTTACAAATGAAATAAATAATAATTTAATTAAAAATTAATGATAACAACAATACAATGTAGTTATATTTATTGTAATATAATTAATCATTTCAGATAATCAAAAGTTAATTATAATAATATATTATTTACAATATTTAAACTTAATATAACCATATTATTTATCGTGTAATGTAGATAATGGCAATAATGATAAAAAAAAATGTATTGTTTACTATAATTTATAACTCACAATTTGTCGAGGACAAAGAAATTTAATTAACTACAAATAACTATATTTATTATATTATTATTGTTAATTTTATAATTTATTTTACGAAAACATTATAGGATATCAATGAGAATAATCTTTAACATTAACTTTAACATGATTACTGTTAAATGAAGAAAAGAAAAAAAAAGTTACTAGTTGTTGTGTGAAAATAATAATAAAGAATTACTTGTATTATAATCAAAGTATAAATACAGTAACATATTTACAATATGATAAAATTATCAGATATATTTTATAATCAATAATTAATATAAATATAATTGTTGTTAAGCAATAGGCTTCGGTATATTTTTCTTTATAAATATATATTAGGGTGTTAAAAAAAAAAAAAAAACAATTTTTTTTTTTTTATGGTATCCAAAAATTGAAAGTACAACTAAAAACAAAAATTTTGGTACCATTCCGAGCTCTTAATAATGATATTAAGGTTTGCCTCAATCCATTTTTCTATTTTCCATTTAAATAACACGGGAAAAAAAATTTTTTTGTTTTTAGAATTTTCTAGCTTACAGACGGATTTCTACTCAACGGATTTTTATGCGCAATAAAACTTTGTGTAGGAAATTGAACGCTCTACAAAAAAAGTCTCTTATCATTTTTTGATAAATCCCACTGTTCAAAAGTTATTTAAGTTTCAAGTCAAATTTATAGTAAATTTTGAGATTTTTTTACTTTTCCGGCGAAACTATCAGTCTTATCAAAAAATATCATAGAAACTTTTTTGTAGATAATTTTATTCCTTACAAACTATTACGAATAAAGTTTTATGAAATTCTGCCTTGTTTTCAAGTTATTTCCATTTCAATGTCAAGCTCTTAAAAAAATAGATTTTTGATTAATTTTAAGAGGTTGACATTGAAATGAAAATAAATTGAAAACAATGCGGAAAATCGAAAAATTTTACTTGTAATAATTTGTAAGGAATAGAATTACCTACAAAAAAGTTTCCATGACATTTTGTAATAAGACTGATAGTTTCGCCGGAAAAGTGAAAAAATCTCAAAATTTACTATAAATTTGACTTGAAACTTAAATAACTTTTGAACAGTGGGATTTATCAAAAAATGATAAGAGACTTTTTTTGTAGAGCGTTCAATTTCCTACACAAAGTTTTATTGCGCATAAAAATCCGTTGAGTAGAAATCCGTCTGTAAGCTAGAAAATTCTAAAAACAAAAAAATTTTTTTTCCCGTGTTATTTAAATGGAAAATAGAAAAATGGATTGAGGCAAACCTTAATATCATTATTAAGAGCTCGGAATGGTACCAAAATTTTTGTTTTTAGTTGTACTTTCAATTTTTGGATACCATAAAAAAAAAAAAAAATTGTTTTTTTTTTTTTTAACACCCTAATATATATATATATATATTAAAGGTGTCCGAATAGTTTGAAAATTGAATAATTAATGTCATTTGTGAGTTTTTACTTATTACATTCAAATTATCTTACTTGATTCGAATATTAAATATTCAATTTTACCTTATTGATAAACCCAATTTAATGTATAATCATCACATATTTTCATGTGTATGTTTTTGATTTTTTTAAATTCAAGTTTGGTTAAAGAAAAATGCGCTGGACTTTTCTGAACGTAATATCAATCTAATTTGGATTTTTCAATCAATTTTTGGGTACTAATTATTCGCACACCTTATATATATTATATGTATATAATATATATTAATTTTAATAACTATCTTACGTCAAGAGTACTCCAAGCAACTTTTTTTTGAGCAGTTTATCGTAAAAAAAAAAAAGTGGGAAAACATCAGTCTCATAAAAATATTAATCTAGGTAAATATGGTATTTTACACCAAATCATTGAGGTTTCTGATCTAAATTTATAAGAAATCATATATGAATTGCACAAATAATTTATTTCTCTTTTTGTAACGCTAAATATTCAACCAACATAATCGTAAAAGTATCATGTTTTTTATAAACAAAAAAAAAAAAAAAAAAAAAAAAAAAAAAAAAAAAAAATTCGTTAGTTTTGAACCGAGATTTTTTAAATTTTTTTCTGATTGCATAGCATTATTAGTTCATTCTATTATACATTCTACTAAATATAATTATTGGGTTATACATTGATAAAATGATAATTACAATAAAGGTTTTTTTTTTTATTATTATTATTATTATTATTTGTTTTTTTTTTACACATATAAGTTAGAGTCCTCAGTGTATGGCTATAGTTTATTTTGTTCTGTTTTTTTTTTTTGTTTTTAATTTAATTTTAATTACTAATTTAAAATGAAAAAACGTCATGTATAAATTTTTTTTTCTTTTTAAAATTTTAATTAATTTATTAGATAAGTATAACGAAAATTAAGTGAACAAAAAAAATTTTATTTATCTAATTATTAAAATTTCTTTCAATTCAAATTTACGTAACTTTTTTCTAACAATGAAACATATTCATAGATAATTACTTATAATTTTAGCAATAGACGATAAAAATAATAATAATGACGTATGTAATAATATTATATATATAATATGTATACAGTAAAATTAACATTGCAGTCTTACGATTAGCCAATATTCACAATGGCAACAGTTCGGATTATTATTATTAATATTATTTTTTTTTTTAATCTTTTTTTTTAATTGTTTATTTATTCAATTTATTTACTTAGATAATTTTTATTTGTTTGTATACCTTAGTTTTATATAATATAAATTGCCTAGTAATATATGATTGGTATATTTAAATTACCTTTCATTAATTATTTATTATTATTATTATTCCTCTCACAGGCAATTAAATTGCGACATAAGTAGTGTAACTTTAACCATCCAAAGTTTTTAATAATAATTGTGATTTTTTTTTATTTCACCTATATAAATTTTATCTATTTCTTGTGTTTGAAAAAAAAAAAAAAAAAAAAGACAGTTTTTTTTTTCCTATTTTTTTTTCTTTTTTTTAAGGAATGAGACTACTCGTCTTACGCATATATTTTTAAATATTTGTAAAAAATTTATTTTCACACTTCGAGGAATGATTTAATTATTAAAATTTCTTATTCTTTTTTCGATTTTATTCATTACTTATAAATTTTACTAATCAATAGTTAATAATTAATTACTTTGTCGTCAATAATTATAAAATTAAAAATTTCTTTTAAATTTCGATTATTCATTTCATTTACCTCAGATCATTCGTCTACTTATCAGTCTCATTCTCAAAACAAAGATCATCCTCAATTGCACAATTCATTTTTATCTTTAACTCATCAATCATCTTTAAAAAAAAAAAAAAAATAAATAAATATAAAAATGCATCAATGAATTTTCAATTTTTTTTTTTTTTTTCACTTTAATTTAATATTAATAATAATAATAATAATAATAATTATTATCATCATTATATTATTATTATTAACGACTTGAAACAATGTGGTCGTTAAATTATCAACATTTCCTTTTTGTCTCACTAAATAAAATAGGATAAAATGAAAAAAACAAAAAAATCAATCAATCAATAATAGCAATAACGATAATTAAAAAATAAAAAATTTAATTTAGCTTACTTTGAGACCCTTTGGAAAAAAATTCCAAACATCACGATAAATAATATTTATTTAATTATTATGTCTCAATAAATATAATTTTTTTTCTTGCTCGAGCATTCTCATACTACTCATTTAATCAACCATATATTTAATGAATTGACTAATTAAAACATAAAAATTATTATATATCATCACCTTTTAAATAATTTTAATAGCATTTTACTTAAAGACATAGTTTAAATGGTAGAGTTATCATCAGCATCAACTTTAAATCCTTTACGATTTATCATCATCTTTCAAATTATTAATAATATCGCTTTGTATCACGTGGAAATAAGAGTTTGATTTTTTTAGACATTCTGTTTTCAAAAGTCTATAATCTTTAATCGTTCTACGATCTTTTTTTTTTTTTTTCTTTTCTGTTATTATAAATACATTTAATTTAATTAAATCATTTAGTTTTTCAATTAATACAATTATCTAATTTGAATAATGTATCTTGTAATAATTCACTATTTATTTTTTTATTATTATCTATTATTATATTACTTTTTTCATCAACATTATTTTCTATTACCATCACATCATTCTTATCTATTTTAGCTTGAATTTTATATTTATCAACAATAATTTCGTTATTTTTAACAACAACTAATTCATTTAATTCTTCGGCGGTCGATTTATTATAAATATGTCGCCTTTTATCTTTGCGTTTATATATTTCACCAGGACGTTTAACACCAATACCATTTAATTCTATTTTACTATCATATGTCATATTTTTTTTTTCACTATTATTTACAGTATTATTATCATCATTATTATACGTTAAAAATATATGGTTCGATTGCTTTAAATGATGATGATGATGATGAGAATTATCATAATCACAATCATCATTATCTTTATCAATTTTATCACTAAATATCAAATTTTTACTATTTAAATTTAACATTTTATCTGATTTATTATTTTTTGTTATAATAATATTATTATCATTTAATTTTTTTTTGTTATTAATTAATTTTTTTTTATTTAAATTGTAACAAGTGATTGGTTGCTGATGATCATCATCGACATTATAATTTAATAGGCTGAGTGATGAATTTAATGAATTTGATAATTCTGTTTTAATACGTTTATTTTTTTGTCTCGATTTATCGTTTAATTTATTATTTATTGTAGTAATTTTCTTTGGAGATGATAATTTAAATGAATTTTCTATTATTGTTTTCGATGATGATGCTGCTGTTGTTATTGAAGTTGATGTTGACGATGATGATGATGATGATGATGATGACGATGATGATGATGAAGAGGTTGTAGTATCAGTAATATCAAGATTACACTCGATATCAGATGTTGAGGGTGATAAACTGGGTGCTGTTGATGGTGATTTTAATGTACTTATTAATTGATAAATAGCATCTTCAAGCTGTGTTGGATCCTCGACATTTTGTTCAGGCTGAGATGATACTAAAGGGTTTTTTAATTTTTTAATAGTACCAACGGATGTGGATGTAGATAATGTCGAGGTTGATACTGATGGTGATGGTGATGGTTCTGTTGCTGTTATTGTTGCTGTTACTGTTGCTATCGATGTTGCTGTTGCTGTAACTGATGATGATGATGATGATGATGATGATGATGATGATGATGCTGCTGCTGCTGTTGTTGTTGTTATTGTTGTTGACGTAGCCGCAGCTACACCAGATGTTAAACTCGTGGAAAGCGAAAAAGAAGAACAAGATGTAGATAAAGACGATACAGTGGATGTCGTTGCAGTTATTTGCGTTACAGTTGCTGAAAACCGATTACGTAATTCTTTAATTAAATTTTCGCCTTCATCTTTTTCTACTAGAGTATTAACGCAGATGAATGACTCAAAGGTTCCGGTTTTACTGTCGAATTCAAGCCAACCATGAGTACGTAGATAGATAAATTTACCACTTTTCGACAATAGACGATAGCATGAGGTGCCAAAACCTTCCCGACGATCATACACTATAATAATAATAATTATGATTATTGTTATTATTATTATTATCATTAATATATAAATAAAAATTATAATAAATAACAAACTTTGTCTTAATGCAGTTATTGCCCACATAACATCATCCTTGTGCATAAATCGAAAAGCATTAACACCAGACACTTCTTCAGACATATAACCAGCCACTAAAGCTATCCTATGATCACTAAATACAATACGTCCATCCACTAGATGACGAGTTATGTATTCCTGTTTATTAGCTTCGTATAATGACAATTCTGTAATACGTTTATGAATAACTTTAGCAATACCAGTGAAGATTATGTCATTACTTGTTGCTGCTGCCACTGCCGATGATTGTTCTATAAATCAATAATAAATTTTCTTATAGTTAAAAAAAAAAAAAAAGTTAACGGACTGTTGACTGTTGGTGTTTGAACATAAAAGTTACCTGGATTATTTTTTTTCCTCAAAAAATCAGCTAACCTTAGTACACCCGAGACATGAAAACATTTAAATTGTGTATGTTCACCTCTTGAATTTGTACGTTGCGCTATTTTAATATAAAAACTACGTCGTTGTTCCTTAAAATTACTATTATTATTATTATTATTTGTTGTTGTTGTTGTTGTTGTTGTTGCTGCTGTAGGGATAGTCATGACAGTGGTAGTGGTTGTTGCTTCCTCGTTAGTACTGTAGTCCTCATTGTAATATGTTATTTTTTTTATTGGTTGTATATACTCATCAGGCGTTAGTGCTTTTGAAAGCTCTGCATGATCTTCTGGATGTACATAAGTATAAATAGACTTACCCATCATTTCAACCTAAAATTAATTCATAATAAAAATAAGAAAATAATAGTATTCCATATTGATCTTTGATATATATATATATTTTATGATATGATGTAGTTTTCACCGCAGGAGATTCGCAATTTCTTTATATTAGATACAATAGCTGCCTGATTGTAGATAATCAGATTATCATTATATCTGGGCATGGTTTAATATTTCTTATACAAAAAAATTTTTTTTTATTCAAGATATAAAATGAATAAAATGTACCCACAAAACTTATTAAGAATCACAACGAAAATAATAAAATTCAATGATTCAATGATTATATATTTTGCATTATACGTATCATGAAAGGTACATAACAAATTATTGTTTTATATAAGTGCCACTTTAATAATTAAATAATAATAACATTATTTTTATTTGATTATATTTTGGTATAAAAAAAAACTTTTTCTATTATTTTCAGTTGATTTTAAATTTATTAAGTTAGTTTATATGCATGTTTGGTTTGGAAATTCTCTAGAGTGACACGTGTGCAGACTAACAACATTTTTTCATTTAAATATTAATATGAAATTATAATAATAATAATAATAATAATAATAATAATAGTAGTAGTAGGAATTAATATTTTTTAAATTTTTTCGTTCACATAAATTCAACTTTTTTTTTAATAATAATTTATATTATAAATTAAAGAATTATTATCTTACCGGTGAATAACCAAGAGGTCCTTCCACACGTGGACTAATATAAACAATATTTCCCGTTATTGTAACGACTAGCAAAAAGCTTCCTGTTCCATCGAATCCCTTAACAAAAATAACAATTAATAATAATAATAATAATACATTTTAATTATTTTTTTATAATTATGTTATGAAAAAGTTATCTTACGTCAATAAAATTTTCCTCAAGATCAATATCATTGAATTCTGGCGGAATAAAACCACGAATACCAGGGCCAATTGCTATATTGTAATTTTTTTTTTAATGATTATTTTTTATTTTATATAGTAATTATTATTTAAAATTATAATACTTACTGAAATTAGATCGTAAATAAGCTGCGGCAAGTCTAAGAATAGAAATTTTGTCATGACGTTTCGAACTTGATGCTATATTGGGTACTAATGCTGCCATCATTGCGATGTTTGTATTAAGATTGTCACGTCGTTGCTTTTCCGCGAGATTACGTGAAGCACGAGAACTACTGTAACATATAATTTTATTCATTATTATAAAATAATAAATTTAGATAATCATTATTTATACTTATATTTTTTACGCTTAATAATATTACTAAATTTTAATTTGTTTATATCATTTATATATTTAATAAAATGTGACATACTTTTATCATAAAATTTCAATTCTGAATATGATAAATAGAATATTTTATATAAATATTAATTTAATATAAAAATAACATCTTTTTTTAATTTATTTCTTACCCATAGAAGGAAAAACCTTTTATTATATAGGTAATGTATGTAATTGATTTTCATTTTTACGTCGTATATTCAAAGTTTTTCCCTTGATATAGAGATATAAAGTAAATGTACAATAAATAATTAGTTTTCTTTTTAATTTAGATAAAAAAAAAAAAATTTTAAACACATGTTGAACTTTAAACATATATCTGATAATATAACAACAATAATGTAGTACTAATAATATTACTAATTATAATAATAATAATAATAAAAATAAAATGAAAATTTTTATTGTATTTTATTGGGAACAAAATTTGGATAGGTTTTCAACTTGTTGTACTTAGAATTTCCTCAATTTTTAATTCATTTCCAATAAGTATATTTTAAATTTAACAACTAAATCCGAATTTTATCTTTAACTTTTATTTATAATTTGTTCGTTTACTTCGATTTTTTATTACCCAATTGAATATAAAATATAATATATTAGAGAAACGCTTGACGTAAAATATTCCAATGTTTTACTTTTATGAAAATCGTTTTATACTTATATATATGTACACATTTAATATATATATTCAAATAATAAAGATTAACCACAATTAAAATTATAAATCTGGCACTCAATGTGAATGTTTTTTTTTTTGACAATTAAATCCAGATTTGGTTTTTATATTAATAATATATCTTAGATATCTAATGTACTTAAGATTATTTATCATTTATAGTCGGTTTTTTTTTTTTTTTTTTTTTATGGAAATTATTAAATATACAAATTCGTAATAATAATATCAAGAATAATAACAAAATCATTATTTTATTATTAACATACTAGCAACATTATCAATTTAAATAACTGCAGTAAATAAAGTAAATGTCTTTGTCGCTTTATTATTATTACTTTTTTTTTAATTACATTGAAGAGTTGTATTTGATATATGTAATAATAATAATAATAATAACAATAATTTGCATTTATGTTTGACCTTGTATAAATAAACTCAAAGATGACTTGTCTATAATAAAATTATCTAACGGATAAATAACTTTTTTTTTTTTTTTTTTTTTTTTTTTTTTTTTCCAACTTGTCTATACAAAAATAATTTATCAATAAGTACTCACACACTAACAAAGTTATTATTATTGTATTTGTTTTTAAAAATTTATTCCAGCTATTTTATGATTTAATAATAATAACAATATTTAATTTATTGTGAAAATTGATTTTATCGTTGAAAACAAAAAAAAAAAAAATTCTAATTATAATAATAATAATAATAAATAATACGTAAAAAGAAGGTTACATGAAAACGTTGACGCAGGACGGAGGGCTTGAAGGTAACGATCGATATTAAAATGAAACTACATACTGGTATGTGAGTTATGTAGAATAGAAGGGTCTTGATAAATACTATTGAGTAGAAAAAAACGTATATGTATAAGCAGGTTTTGTGCCTCTGCTGGTTAAGGTTTAAGGTCAAGGGCAGCTACACATGTTTGCTTGACTTGCCGGTTAGTTAGCTGGTTACTTAGTTAGTTAGTTAGTTAGTTAGTAAGTTAGTTGCAGTTAGTTAGTTGCTTGCTTGTTGCATGTTTTAATATATACTCATCAAATCAATATATGCTTTCACCAGAAGAAAAAAAGATTGATAAACTTGCCGTTAATTTAATTATTTTGTTTAGCTTATACAATAATAATAAATCTAAAATCGTAACTACTTATTATTAAAGGAAAAATATTTATTTTTAATTTTAAATCAACGTTAAAATTGCGCATCGCTGAAAAATCAGTGTCACATACATATATTATAAGTATACTTATAAACCGTAATAAAATTTATAAAATAATTTTTTAAATTATTTTGTCAGAATAACAATAAGGCTGGGCTGCACCTAACCAAATCTCGAATTTATGAATTCAAATTATTTATTAAATAATTATCATAACAGCGATTTTCTTAGCTTCCGACTATAAGCAGAAGACGAAGTTCCTCCGAAAATTTTCATCATCCGAGTCCCATGAATATTCAAAAAGTAATTAGAATTCTTAAATTCGAGATTTCGTTAGGTACGGCTGAGCTTTAAGAGTTATATAAAATTACATTAATTAAAAGTAATAATAACGTAAAATTTATCTACTTTATTGAGCACGAATAAAAAAAAAATATATATATACACATAATAAAAGAAGTTAGAGAAGAAATACAGAATGAATTGGGCACCTCTGCACTGCATATGGGCGTTAACCGCGTCCTGCCTCACTACGAGTCTGCGTAAGCTATCAAAATTTAACAAGAGCTCTATTCGGTTATATTAACATCCTCAACCAGAACCCAAACCCAAATCCCAATTTCAACCCCCCGACACATTAACTGAATAGAATCATTTTTGACGTCGTCGATAGTCGGCTTTATAAATTATAATGATACAGCTCTATTGCTGCTGTTTATGCTAGTTCACTTTATTTATATATATATACTGTATACAATGTATATTTCAACCACTAATAACTAAAACAATAATAAAAGTATTTTTTATTTTTATGATCTTGCCGCGCTATATGTTTGTCGTTCGCCCTCCGTATAATGCCAAATCAAATAAACCAATAATGAAAAGACATATGTCTATGACTTATGGTCGAGTACACCAACGACTTAGTCTTAATATATTTATTGTGGATAAACGAAAATGATTATAGAACAGTAAAATTTAAAAGGGTTATATTCTATTAAACTGTGGATTTATTAATAGCAACAAAAAATTAAGTCAATTCATTGCGTCTCGTGTGAGTTATCTATACATATATACATACAGAAAGTGTGATATTAGTGTACGAAAAAAAAATTATTTTAGTTAATAAAAATCAAGAATGATAAAAAAAATAAATGAATTAATACAAATATAATGTAACATTTAATACGAATGTAGCAACTAGGGGGACAGCAAACATGTACATCGGCAAACGTCGACAACGACAGCCATAAGAAAGAGAATGAAAGAGTAGCATTTTTATATATACACATGTCGTTGAAACGGTTCTAGATTTAAAAATACATATCATCTTGACGATGGAGAAGAAGATGCAGATGAGGGCATCGACTTTGTTAATTTATTTTTTTTTCTCATTTTATATCATTTATATAATAATATCACTGTACCATTATTGATTTATAGTTTTTAAGATAAATAGTATAGTATGTATTTATTGTATTTAGCTAATGGAATTTAGATAGTGGACGAATTAATATACATACTTATTTCTGATTTGATTTAAACTGTAAGTTATTGAGCTCAAAAATTTTAATAGCAGTAGTATTATAACTATAATTTTGATTTTAATAGACTAAAAATTTGAAAAAATTTGTCATGATACAATTAGAAGGGTCAACCGTTTCGTTAATTTTTTTAATTGAAACAAAATTTTTTTTGAGCTTGGAGAACTCAAAAACACTTTTATTTTTCAAGCTCAAGAACGTATAATGATGATTTTTTTAACGTCTGCAGTCTCAAAAATAACAAGGTTTTTGAGTTTGGCCAGGCGAGTCAACTGTTTTCAAGATTTTTTTTTTAATTTTTCCTTTATTATTATAAAGTAAAATTCAATAACTGATATAAATAACATTTTTAGAGTTCTTAATAGTTAAATATTTTTATATCCAATGTCAAGTGTATAATAATACCACTATAATTATTCAACGACCTATTGACACATCATAAGAATTGTAAATGTGTATCCTCGAATAATCGCATTACACTTTGATACTAAATATTAAGAATATATATGTAATTTATCAATCAATTTTTATTTCAATAGACGTATGTATTAATGGATATTTTATTTGATTCAATCAAAAATATGTCAAAGATTGCTCGAGTTTATTATCAATAGAATGAGGTTACAAGTGCTGTTTTATGTAGACAGATGTTTACTCAAATCTATTTCTCAAAATAAAAATGTACTATTTGTCTACTTAAATATTATATATATATATATATATATATATATATATGTGTGTTTATTTATTTACACCAATATATTATATAAAAATAATATAACAATTTAAATTTTAAATTTCTCCATAGATTAATGCTAAATTAATATTTTAAAATTGTAATTAGTGCCTCTATGGTCAGGACACTTGATTATCATAATCGAACAATTATCAAGCATCTAGCTAAATAAGAAAATGATTACAACCTGTAATTATATGTTGTTTTTTTATATTTTATACGAAAACATCACAAAAATTTAATATATATATGTATATAATGTTTTGTGACGATTCGATAAGTTATAAACAATTAAATTAAAGGCGAAAAAAAAAAAATAATAATAATAATAATTACAATCGTCTATTTAAGGATTACGCAAAAGTAAATCACATAATGCTTATAAATTACCACTATTGCACACTAAGTAAAACAGCGTTGGCAATTATCGGTCATTGTACCTCGACACGCATATGTTAAACCTTGAGTTTAAGAAATTATATATATATATATATAGTAGACCTAACATCACATCAATATCAATATTTTTCAGTACATACAACTTCATTATAATATTTTACTATTAATTTAACTATTCATATTTGAATTAAAACAATTATCCATATGTATTTATGATTTATAATATAAAAATATAAATTATTTAAAAATAGGATTTTATAAAAATTTTCTTATCTTTGAAGATGAGTTACATTGTCAGAATAAAAATAAAATAATCAGAGTGACATTGGCATACGTCTTCTGTTAACTATCTGTTATTTTCATTATACATGTATTGTAGCGATAAATAATGATAATTTTTGTTATGATTTTACGATAATGTATGTACAATTATGGTTTAGTGGTACATCACCATTTTCATATATTTATAATATCAAACTATGCGGTGAATAATTTAATTTTTTTAATAATAAATACTTGAATACTTTTTGTTAACAGAATTTTGTACATGACTCTACAGTAATTTATCAAAAAATAACATTTGAGACCGTTACTAATGATATCAATGTTTTTATTTTAAAATCTCTCATTGCATTGACTGGGGAGTTAAAACATATTACTTTAACTCATTATTTAGTTAATATTACTAAAAATTTAAGTACATATTATTATAATTTTCTAACTTATTGAAACATATATGTAATACTAAATCAGAACGTTACTACTATTAAAAAAAAATAATAATGATAAAGAAAAAATAATATGTATATGAGGCAGTCGTAATATTATAAGTATGTAAGTTGAAATACATAGTTGGTAATGTGTATATACACCAACATATTTTAATGAAAATTGTATAGTACTGAGTATATGACCAACCAAATGAGAAACGTAATGTCCTAGGTAGAGGACAACGCGGTCAAAGCCGATGCGTCATTATCGTAGCACTTAACTCGACAAAGTTGACAGTAATGTATGTTTAAGTATACATGTTAAGTACTATGACACTATGAGACATTGTTGAAATTTTCATTTTCGACATAAAAATGTTTTTACTATAAAATATATTTAATTACAAAAAAGTTGGATTCAAAACATTGAATTATTAATATTGAATAAATAATAACTTATCAATCGTAAATTTATGCTAGTAAAAATTAAAAATTTTGCTATTTCCACATAGGGATATTTAAAATAAAATTATATTAAAAAATGACGTTATTATATAAATAAATAAATATATAAATTTTTATATAATTGGTGTATATATATTTAGATAATGAATTTTAAATTGTTAAATGGCGTTGACATCAAAGGAACCTTGAACCAGAGAAAACAATTGATCGTTTATAAAAATCATTGGCTTGCTACGAAACCGGCTGTCCCTTCCACAAAAAAAAATTTTTTGTGCTATTGTTTAATCGTTAAAAACGCTTGTGAAAATGAAATACTTTAAACAGTACAAGAGTATATAATCCATATAAATTTATTTATTAATAATTTGAGAAAAATAAAAGGTAACTCTCTCGACCCTATACGCTATTAATTATGTAGTATAGCTTAAAGAAAATTAATACATTTCTGCAAAGACCACCAATGCTATACTAATTACTCCTTTTTTGGTGGACAATAAAATTAGTATTATTTATTTATTTCATACATTGATTGTTTAATATTGTAAGTGGATGTTTATTGTAAATTAAGATAATATCTCATGTTCACGGAAGAATTAAGTATAATAATAATAATTGATAATAACAACGACGCATTGCATAGAGCAGTTACCAGTTTTAAATAGATAAAATTGCTTTAGGGCTTAAAAATTATTTACTTATTTATTAATAACAACGACCAAAATAAAAAAAGAAAAGTATTGCTTGATAGTGGAATAGATTTGATTGGTCAAACACCTAAATTCAATATTAAAAATAGAGTTTACCAGTTTATTCGTCTACTTTACCACTTAACTTTATTACGACTATTCTATTATATTTATTAAACAATATACATAAAAATATTACGTAAGATTAAAATGATATCACGAACTCGTTCTCTAGATAGACAGGAGGTAAAATGATTTGGCCTATTATTATTGTTATTATTATTATTATCATCACATAAAAATGGACTATATCTCGTATATTCGTAGCAGCAGGAGTACCCGCAGCAAATTAAGCCGTTGCGACGTGCCGTTGACTTTAGAAAACTTTTAAAAACTACTACTATGGTTCAGCTCAAGCTATAATAGTGCTTGACGTTAAGTTTTACAAGGACAACCACTAAAAAATCTCTTTATTATCTAAAACTTTATTTATTATAATTTTTAATTTTTTTATTATTAATAATTATTCGATTTATAAATTATAAAATAAATAATAATTAATGGAAAAAAAATTTTAATAAAATAAAACAAAGTATTTTTGATCGGTAATGCTTGTAGTCGATAAATTGTAATTAAATTCATGTAATTTTATTTATACCAAAAAATTACACTTGAAAAGAAATCAATTATTAGCTGTCATTAATAAAATTATAATATTTTTGAAATTCAAAAAAAAGATCAAGAGTTGAGATATAAATAAATCATTTTTTTTTTTTATACATAAGGTAAAAGACCTAATATCCGATCAGGGAACTGGCATTCTATGTACTTGTACATCTATATTTAGTAAAATCTAGTAAATAAAAGACATACAAAAAATACATGAGTGATCGGGTATTAGTTCTCTGATCGGGTATTGGGTTTCTTACCTTATAAATAAATTCTTAAAAATTTTTTTTCCGTCAAAAAAAAAAAAAAAAAAAAAAAAAAAAAAAAAAAAAAACTATAATTAACCTTTCATTAATGGTATTAATAAACAAATAAAAATTGTATATATATACATATATTCTAGGCTCACGTTATCACGTGACGGCCCTGGGACAGACCTTGAACTCGGCGTCCGTTCCCTTGCGGCATTACGATGATGATACCCCATAGTCATGGTTTGACTGACAAAAAGATTGTTAGGTGGCATCATTGCCAATTTAATTGGTTGCTGCTTTTGTTGCATTAGGTGGTCAGTGTTGGATTGAATCGTTGTTAATTGTAACGGATCTTTATTATCGATCTGTTGCAACGATAATTCATCTTGCGGCACATTAACTTGATATGAACGATCTTGTCGCCACATAACGGATATTTATTATTATTGTTAATAATAATAATAATAATAATACTTTATCGTATACACAAAACACACAAGTGCATCGATTCACCAATTATTAAGCCGTTAATATTCTTAATTGAGTAATAATCATTCAATTTAAAGTTATTATTGAGCGCCATGTTATAAAATATATGGATATATATATATATATATATATCGGTTTATTTCAACTGGCGTTAAAAACACAAGATATTAAACTACATTTTATTTATTTGTTTATTTACCGATTAATTATTTGTTATTTAAATTTTTTATTCAGTATTTTTTTGCAACAATAGCCTTGAATTTATTCTCACTGCTTTTACATGCGAATACAAGTTTTTTTTATTATTTTATATTATTTTTTTTTAATTATA
Organism: Microplitis mediator; assembly: GCF_029852145.1. NCBI lineage: Eukaryota > Metazoa > Arthropoda > Insecta > Hymenoptera > Braconidae > Microplitis > Microplitis mediator. The sequence goes on along the minus strand of NC_079976.1, from coordinate 13,328 downwards.
CCAGATTCATGATTTATTTATTTATTTTTTTTCATTTTAAAATTATTTCCTTGTCATAAGTCATCTTATCTATCTGTGCGTGTATCACTTTATTATTATATTTTTATATAATCAGTGAATAAGAAAAAAAAAAAATTAATTTATATTATTCGTTTAAATAATTAATTTAACACATTATTTCTATACTAAAATAATAATAAACACTTTAATAACAACACTTGGATGACAGTAAAGAATAATATAATGTTATTATAAATATTAAATGTCAGTTTTTACAACTGGTCGGTGATCCGGATTCTTGACCTTGACAACAGAATAATATATTGCAGCGTGAATTGCGCAGCTCAGAAAAGCGCGGAAGTCGAGAAAGAAAAAATAAATAAATAAAGTATGAAAAATTGCTTGAAACGTTTGATAATAATTTAAACACGATTATTACATGTATTCTAATTTAATTGTATAAAAAACATAGAAAGTTTATTAGTTTAAATGATAATTAAATTTTCATTTTTTATTAATCTCATCAATTTTTTTTGTAATGAATTAAGTTTCACTTATTATAGTACAAATGATAAGCGTTATTAATAGCAATACATTCATTTTTTTTTATTAAATTATGATATTGTAATTAGCACTTGATAGGGATAATAGATGAAGAATTTTTTTAAGTTTTTAATTTTTGATTAGAAAAATTTCATATACTAAAGTAAAGGCGCGAGAAAACGTGAGAGATGCTCAGACGCAATCCTCTCAACAGTAACTTTAAAACTGCCGGCTGCGAATTCTCCCCACTATTTACGAACGTTTGTCGGCTGATATATATATATATATATATGTTATATGTATGCTGATGCATGTATGCGTGTTGTAACTAGTGCGCCGCCTGCTGGCGGCTCATTAATTTTATCATTTATTTAACAAATTATTTTTTCTATCTCCCAATAATCAGAAAATTTTGTTAATTATTACAAAGCGTAAAAAGACAAGAAGGTTAAAAAATTGTCTTGTTTTTTTTTTTTTTCCACAACTTGAATTTTGTTTATTGTTTGTACCGTATTTAAGTCTTATTAATTGAGTTGTAACCATTTTAATATTGTTAAATAATAAATATTTTATCGTTAACAAGAGTATTAGTAAAAATGATAAAAATATGGTAAGTGTAATAATTTTAAAAAAACAAACTTACCAATAGGAATTAGATTCTGTACAAGTTCCTGATAGTGAAGATGTCAAAGATTTATCTTCTTCTACTTTGGCTTTCATATTTTTATTGAAGGTTTTCTGTAAGCACAAGAAAATAAATTTAAGTATATAATTTTATTAATACAATATGAAATATAATAGAAAAAAAGAGAAAGTTTATTAATTTGAAAAATCCTAAAATTATTAAAAATAATTATTGATAAACTCAATGTCTGTATATTTTATATTTCAATATGTTAGAGTCGGCGTGACTAGATCACTGACCTATTTCTCGGTATTTTTTTTCTATCATCGTCCAGTGATTACATTGTATGGAAGAAAATATAAGCGTCAAAAGATAAACAATGACGACAATTAAGTATTCACTTTCATTTTAGATAATATGAGTCTGAGATATTTGATGCATTGACGTGCATACATACGTCATGAAAATGTTATTCAGAAAAAAACTTATGAGCATTATTTTTACGATTCTAAATGATAATTATTTTTAAACAAGCTGTCACTGACTGACTGATTGATTGATTTTATTTTATAATTAGCTATGTTTATATGATCTCAAAAAAGCTGTTTCTAAAGTAACAATTGCTTACCAATTGAATATTTTATTAATTCCAAACAATTATCATGGATTAGTATTTAAAAAGATACAAGGATCCAAATTATAGTTAAAGTTATGAGATACCTCTATCTTAAATAGTTTAAGCAGTATTATTGAATATATACATACAAAAGTACTTTTAATGTTTATATATAATTGATAATATATAGAATATGATAAAACCTGCGTTACCGATAAATTAAGAGAGAGTATTGAGGACAATGACCTCGTTCTTGAGAGAATTAACTGACCTACATATTACGCCATACTCACTATTAACGCACAATTATGTAGATTTTATAACTTTCTCGTGTGTGTGTGTATGTGGGTGTACATCGCGGTATTTATGTTCTAAAAAACATCCTCTGAATATTTGCTTGAAAAATACGATTAACTTGGGATCGCCCATTATTTTTTAAATTAATTTTTATAAATTTCTATAAGAGTATGCCGTAGACTTTTAAAAAAATGTAAGTAGATCTTAACAATTACCACAAAATACGAGAAATGAATTTATCGAACAATAAATGCGACCTGTTTTATTAGATAGATTTTTATAAAGTTATTTAGGAATAAATATAATAAGATAACGTTCAAAAATGTTTACATATAGACAAATAAATAAAAATTAAATAATTTTATTGATGTGTAAATACGTAGCATTGAGTCATTATTTAATAACAATGTTAGTAATAAATATCTACAATTGTTGATTCAAATTAAAATTAAATATATAGGCTTACTTTATATCGGACAGAATGATTTCGAACAATCGTAATGTCGACTTTAAAGCGATTGAGCAGAGTGTTTCTCATTATTATAAAAAGATAACAACATCATTAATGATGATTCTAATATATTGACTTGTATAGTGAAATGAGCAGAATTTTCTACAATCAATATAAATATCAGTATCAGTTTCCGCTTCAAAAATTAGGATTGGTATAAGTTACTATACGTGAATAAACATAATTTTTTTGAACCAAGTTTCCATTTTTCAACTATCTTCATAATATATATACATAATATATATATATATATATATATATATATATATATATATATATATATATAATAGACATACTTATATTTAAAAATATTGATTAGTAGTTATTACCTTGAAAAATGCTTATTGATAAATAGACTGACGATACGCAGTTAGAATGAAATAATTATGCAAATATATAAAAATAATTAACAAAATTATGACTACTTCTTTAACTTTTTGTTATTTGTTAAATCGCCACAATTGGCAATTATATATGTCATAAAACACTATGCATATTCTTGTTAATAAAATTATAAACAAACATTTATTCCGATTGTTGAGATAATTAAGTTTTTAGTAGTGGTTGACGTCAAATAAAAAGAAATTGCAATTAATGATTTAAATGACAAGCGAATACTTTTTACTATACTGCTTTTGTTGTACTATCGCCATTATTAATCCTTGCAGTGAGAATAATAATAAATAAAAAAAAAAAGATATGAAAATAAAAAAAATTATGCCATGAAGCATGCGTAGTGGATTTTCTCAAGCTGAAGTGATTATTCCGGGAAGGGAATTGCTACCGACGTAACAAAAGAATAAATAAATATGAAATTATAACAATAGATGTCACTGCGTGGCAAATTTTTCTCAGAGACCGGTAATATTTGAATCTATGTATATAAAATTTATTAATTGTTGATTTGAGGCGTGATGTACCGATAACTGAGTCTATTCAAAGATAAAAATTTGAAAAATCCAAAAGGGCACGACTCATAATGCTCATTTATAAAGAAATAATAAAATAATAATAAAAAATAACGGGGAGCACGAATAAATTGAGAATATATACAATTTTCTTTTATTAAAATTTGTAATGTTTTTTTAACTTCCCACTGAGAAAATCGACGATTTTCAAAAAATTGTGAAGTTATTGTTTTCACCCAGGTTTGCGAAAATCGAACTTTCATCAGATGTCGACGTTTTAAGGTCCTAGGAAGCTGTTCTGACTATTTTCAGAATGATGTCCGAGTGTCTGTATGTATGTATGTATGTATGTATGTCTGTATGTATGTATATGTGTGTGTGTGTGTGTGTGTGTGTGTGTGTGTGTGTGTGTGTGTGTGTGTGTGTGTGTGTGTGTGTGTGTGTGTGTGTGTGTGTGTGTGTGTGTGTGTGTGTGTGTGTGTGTGTGTGTGTGTGTGTGTGTGTGTGTGTGTGTGTGTGTGTGTGTGTGTGTTATGTATTGATTTCTCAGATACGACTTGAACGATCGACTTCAAAATCTTATCAGCTCTAGAACTCAATAAAACACGTCGATTGCCGCCTCAACCATCGAAATCGGTCGATTCGTTCGTAAGATATCGTAAGAAAAAGAAATGCTAAAAACAGTTATTTTCAACAACAATGAGATTCCAACGTATTTTCGAGCTCGAAGAGCCCACCCACCCTCAACCAAATTTTATCTCAGAAAAAAAATTTTTCTCTGGACTTTTTTTAGTGCTTCCTACTAGAGGACATCATAATGAACAAAAATCGTTTGTATTGTGATGAGTTATTCCAAACAGAAGGAAAGTTACAGGCCACCCTTCATAGAGAATCATATACTCATCTCCAGCCATCTCCACCCATGTCCACCCATGTCCACCATCCCTCATATGGGCCTGAACTCGAAAAATACATTTTTCTCAGGACTTTATGGGGCTTTCCCTACTAGAGGATATCATAATGAACAAAAAACGTTTATATTATGATGAGTTATTCCCAACAGGAGCAAAGTTAGAGGCCACTCTATAGAAAATCATCTACAGCCATCTCCACCCATGTCCACCATCCCTCATATGGGCCTGAACTTGAAAAATAAATTTTTCTTAGGACTTTATGGGGCTTTCCCTACTAGAGGATATCATAATGAACAAAAAACGTTTATATTATGATGAGTTATTCCCAACAGGAGCAAAGTTAGAGGCCACTCTATAGAAAATCATCTCTACCCATGTCCACCCATGTCCACCCATGTCCACCATCCCTCATATGGGCCTGAAGTCGAAAAATAAATTTTTCTCAGGACTTTATGGGGCTTTCCCTACTAGAGGATATCATAATGAACAAAAAACGTTTATATTATGATGAGTTATTCCCAACAGGAGCAAAGTTAGAGGCCACTCTAGAGAAAATCATCTCTACCCATCTCCACCCATGTCCACCCATGTCCACCATCCCTCATATGGGCCTGAACTTGAAAAATAAATTTTTCTTAGGACTTTATGGGGCTTTCCCTACTAGAGGATATCATAATGAAAAAAAAACGTTTATATTATGATGAGTTATTCCCAACAGGAGCAAAGTTAGAGGCCACTCTATAGAAAATCATCTACAGCCATCTCCACCCATGTCCACCATCCCTCATATGGGCCTGAAGTCGAAAAATAAATTTTTCTCAGGACTTTATGGGGCTTTCCCTACTAGAGGATATCATAATGAACAAAAAACGTTCATATTATGATGAGTTATTCCCAACAGGAGCAAAGTTAGAGGCCACTCTAGAGAAAATCATCTCTACCCATCTCCACCCATGTCCACCCATGTCCACCATCCCTCATATGGGCCTGAACTTGAAAAATAAATTTTTCTTAGGACTTTATGGGGCTTTCCCTACTAAAGGATATCATAATATACAAAAAACGTTTATATTATGATGAGTTATTCCCAACAGGAGCAAAGTTAGAGGCCACTCTATAGAAAATCATCTCTACCCATCTCCACCCATGTCCACCCATGTCCACCATCCCTCATATGGGCCTGAACTTGAAAAATAAATTTTTCTTAGGACTTTATGGGGCTTTCCCTACTAGAGGATATCATAATGAACAAAAAACGTTTATATTATGATGAGTTATTCCCAACAGGAGCAAAGTTAGAGGCCACTCTAGAGAAAATCATCTCTACCCATCTCCACCCATGTCCACCCATGTCCACCATCCCTCATATGGGCCTGAACTTGAAAAATGAATTTTTCTTAGGACTTTATGGGGCTTTCCCTACTAGAGGATATCATAATGAACAAAAAACGTTTATATTATGATGAGTTATTCCCAACAGGAGCAAAGTTAGAGGCCACTCTATAGAAAATCATCTACAGCCATCTCCACCCATGTCCACCATCCCTCATATGGGCCTGAACTTGAAAAATAAATTTTTCTTAGGACTTTATGGGGCTTTCCCTACTAGAGGATATCATAATGAACAAAAAACGTTTATATTATGATGAGTTATTCCCAACAGGAGCAAAGTTAGAGGCCACTCTATAGAAAATCATCTCTACCCATGTCCACCCATGTCCACCCATGTCCACCATCCCTCATATGGGCCTGAAGTCGAAAAATAAATTTTTCTCAGGACTTTATGGGGCTTTCCCTACTAGAGGATATCATAATGAACAAAAAACGTTTATATTATGATGAGTTATTCCCAACAGGAGCAAAGTTAGAGGCCACTCTAGAGAAAATCATCTCTACCCATCTCCACCCATGTCCACCCATGTCCACCATCCCTCATATGGGCCTGAAGTCGAAAAATAAATTTTTCTCAGGACTTTATGGGGCTTTCCCTACTAGAGGATATCATAATGAACAAAAAACGTTCATATTATGATGAGTTATTCCCAACAGGAGCAAAGTTAGAGGCCACTCTAGAGAAAATCATCTCTACCCATCTCCACCCATGTCCACCCATGTCCACCATCCCTCATATGGGCCTGAACTTGAAAAATAAATTTTTCTTAGGACTTTATGGGGCTTTCCCTACTAGAGGATATCATAATGAAAAAAAAACGTTTATATTATGATGAGTTATTCCCAACAGGAGCAAAGTTAGAGGCCACTCTAGAGAAAATCATCTCTACCCATCTCCACCCATGTCCACCCATGTCCACCATCCCTCATATGGGCCTGAACTTGAAAAATAAATTTTTCTCAGGACTTTATGGGGCTTTCCCTACTAGAGGATATCATAATGAACAAAAAACGTTTATATTATGATGAGTTATTCCCAACAGGAGCAAAGTTAGAGGCCACTCTATAGAAAATCATCTCTACCCATCTCCACCCATGTCCACCCATGTCCACCATCCCTCATATGGGCCTGAAGTCGAAAAATAAATTTTTCTCAGGACTTTATGGGGCTTTCCCTACTAGAGGATATCATAATGAACAAAAAACGTTTATATTATGATGAGTTATTCCCAACAGGAGCAAAGTTAGAGGCCACTCTATAGAAAATCATCTCTACCCATCTCCACCCATGTCCACCCATGTCCACCATCCCTCATATGGGCCTGAAGTCGAAAAATAAATTTTTCTCAGGACTTTATGGGGCTTTCCCTACTAGAGGATATCATAATGAACAAAAAACGTTCATATTATGATGAGTTATTCCCAACAGGAGCAAAGTTAGAGGCCACTCTAGAGAAAATCATCTCTACCCATCTCCACCCATGTCCACCCATGTCCACCATCCCTCATATGGGCCTGAACTTGAAAAATAAATTTTTCTTAGGACTTTATGGGGCTTTCCCTACTAAAGGATATCATAATATACAAAAAACGTTTATATTATGATGAGTTATTCCCAACAGGAGCAAAGTTAGAGGCCACTCTATAGAAAATCATCTCTACCCATCTCCACCCATGTCCACCCATGTCCACCATCCCTCATATGGGCCTGAACTTGAAAAATAAATTTTTCTTAGGACTTTATGGGGCTTTCCCTACTAAAGGATATCATAATATACAAAAAACGTTTATATTATGATGAGTTATTCCCAACAGGAGCAAAGTTAGAGGCTACTCTATAGAAAATCATCTCTACCCATCTCCACCCATGTCCACCATCCCTCATATGGGCCTGAACTTGAAAAATAAATTTTTCTTTGGACTTTATGGGGCTTTCCCTACTAAAGGATATCATAATATACAAAAAACGTTTATATTATGATGAGTTATTCCCAACAGGAGCAAAGTTAGAGGCCACTCTATAGAAAATCATCTCTACCCATCTCCACCCATGTCCACCCATGTCCACCATCCCTCATATGGGCCTGAACTTGAAAAATAAATTTTTCTTAGGACTTTATGGGGCTTTCCCTACTAAAGGATATCATAATATACAAAAAACGTTTATATTATGATGAGTTATTCCCAACAGGAGCAAAGTTAGAGGCCACTCTATAGAAAATCATCTCTACCCATCTCCACCCATGTCCACCATCCCTCATATGGGCCTGAACTTGAAAAATAAATTTTTCTTTGGACTTTATGGGGCTTTCCCTACTAAAGGATATCATAATATACAAAAAACGTTTATATTATGATGAGTTATTCCCAACAGGAGCAAAGTTAGAGGCCACTCTATAGAAAATCATCTCTACCCATCTCCACCCATGTCCACCATCCCTCATATGGGCCTGAAGTCGAAAAATAAATTTTTCTCAGGACTTTATGGGGCTTTCCCTACTAGAGGATATCATAATGAACAAAAAACGTTTATATTATGATGAGTTATTCCCAACAGGAGCAAAGTTAGAGGCCACTCTATAGAAAATCATCTACAGCCATCTCCACCCATGTCCACCCATGTCCACCATCCCTCATATGGGCCTGAACTTGAAAAATAAATTTTTCTTAGGACTTTATGGGGCTTTCCCTACTAAAGGATATCATAATATACAAAAAACGTTTATATTATGATGAGTTATTCCCAACAGGAGCAAAGTTAGAGGCCACTCTATAGAAAATCATCTCTACCCATCTCCACCCATGTCCACCATCCCTCATATGGGCCTGAACTTGAAAAATAAATTTTTCTTTGGACTTTATGGGGCTTTCCCTACTAAAGGATATCATAATATACAAAAAACGTTTATATTATGATGAGTTATTCCCAACAGGAGCAAAGTTAGAGGCCACTCTAGAGAAAATCATCTCTACCCATCTCCACCCATGTCCACCCATGTCCACCATCCCTCATATGGGCCTGAACTTGAAAAATAAATTTTTCTTAGGACTTTATGGGGCTTTCCCTACTAGAGGATATCATAATGAAAAAAAAACGTTTATATTATGATGAGTTATTCCCAACAGGAGCAAAGTTAGAGGCCACTCTAGAGAAAATCATCTCTACCCATCTCCACCCATGTCCACCCATGTCCACCATCCCTCATATGGGCCTGAACTTGAAAAATGAATTTTTCTTAGGACTTTATGGGGCTTTCCCTACTAGAGGATATCATAATGAACAAAAAACGTTTATATTATGATGAGTTATTCCCAACAGGAGCAAAGTTAGAGGCCACTCTATAGAAAATCATCTACAGCCATCTCCACCCATGTCCACCATCCCTCATATGGGCCTGAACTTGAAAAATAAATTTTTCTTAGGACTTTATGGGGCTTTCCCTACTAGAGGATATCATAATGAACAAAAAACGTTTATATTATGATGAGTTATTCCCAACAGGAGCAAAGTTAGAGGCCACTCTATAGAAAATCATCTCTACCCATGTCCACCCATGTCCACCCATGTCCACCATCCCTCATATGGGCCTGAAGTCGAAAAATAAATTTTTCTCAGGACTTTATGGGGCTTTCCCTACTAGAGGATATCATAATGAACAAAAAACGTTTATATTATGATGAGTTATTCCCAACAGGAGCAAAGTTAGAGGCCACTCTAGAGAAAATCATCTCTACCCATCTCCACCCATGTCCACCCATGTCCACCATCCCTCATATGGGCCTGAACTTGAAAAATAAATTTTTCTTAGGACTTTATGGGGCTTTCCCTACTAGAGGATATCATAATGAAAAAAAAACGTTTATATTATGATGAGTTATTCCCAACAGGAGCAAAGTTAGAGGCCACTCTAGAGAAAATCATCTCTACCCCATCTCCACCCATGTCCACCCATGTCCACCATCCCTCATATGGGCCTGAACTTGAAAAATAAATTTTTCTCAGGACTTTATGGGGCTTTCCCTACTAGAGGATATCATAATGAACAAAAAACGTTTATATTATGATGAGTTATTCCCAAACAGGAGCAAAGTAAGAGGCCACTCTATAGAAAATCATCTACAGCCATCTCCACCCATGTCCACCCATGTCCACCATCCCTCATATGGGCCTGAACTTGAAAAATGAATTTTTCTTAGGACTTTATGGGGCTTTCCCTACTAGAGGATATCATAATGAACAAAAAACATTTTATATTATGATGAGTTATTCCCAACAGGAGCAAAGTTAGAGGCCACTCTATAGAAAATCATCTACAGCCATCTCCACCCATGTCCACCATCCCTCATATGGGCCTGAAGTCGAAAAATAAATTTTTCTCAGGACTTTATGGGGCTTTCCCTACTAGAGGATATCATAATGAACAAAAAACGTTTATATTATGATGAGTTATTCCCAACAGGAGCAAAGTTAGAGGCCACTCTATAGAAAATCATCTCTACCCATCTCCACCCATGTCCACCCATGTCCACCATCCCTCATATGGGCCTGAAGTCGAAAAATAAATTTTTCTCAGGACTTTATGGGGCTTTCCCTACTAGAGGATATCATAATGAACAAAAAACGTTCATATTATGATGAGTTATTCCCAACAGGAGCAAAGTTAGAGGCCACTCTAGAGAAAATCATCTCTACCCATCTCCACCCATGTCCACCCATGTCCACCCATCCCTCATATGGGCCTGAACTTGAAAAATAAACTTTTCTTAGGACTTTATGGGGCTTTCCCCTACTAAAGGATATCATAATATACAAAAAACGTTTATATTATGATGAGTTATTCCCAACAGGAGCAAAGTTAGAGGCCACTCTATAGAAAATCATCTCTACCCATCTCCACCCATGTCCACCCCATGTCCACCATCCCTCATATGGGGCCTGAACTTGAAAAAATAAATTTTTCTTAGGACTTTATGGGGCTTTCCCTACTAAAGGATATCATAATATACAAAAAACGTTTATATTATGATGAGTTATTCCCAACAGGAGCAAAGTTAGAGGCCACTCTATAGAAAATCATCTCTACCCATCTCCACCCATGTCCACCATCCCTCATATGGGCCTGAACTTGAAAAATAAATTTTTTCTTTGGACTTTATGGGGCCTTTCCCCTACTAAAGGATATCATAATATACAAAAAACGTTTATATTATGATGAGTTATTCCCAACAGGAGCAAAGTTAGAGGCCACTCTATAGAAAAATCATCTCTACCCATCTCCACCCATGTCCCACCCATGTCCACCATCCCTCATATGGGCCTGAACTTGAAAAATAAATTTTTCTTAGGACTTTATGGGGCTTTCCCTACTAAAGGATATCATAATATACAAAAAAACGTTTATATTATGATGAGTTATTCCCAACAGGAGCAAAGTTAGAGGCCCACTCTATAGAAAATCATCTCTACCCATCTCCACCCATGTCCACCCATGTCCACCATCCCTCATATGGGCCTGAACTTGAAAAAATAAATTTTTCTTAGGACTTTATGGGGCTTTCCCTACTAAAGGATATCATAATATACAAAAAACGTTTATATTATGATGAGTTATTCCCAACAGGAGCAAAGTTAGAGGCTACTCTATAGAAAATCATCTCTACCCATCTCCACCCATGTCCACCATCCCTCATATGGGCCTGAACTTGAAAAATAAATTTTTCTTTGGACTTTATGGGGCTTTCCCTACTAAAGGATATCATAATATACAAAAAACGTTTATATTATGATGAGTTATTCCCAAACAGGAGCAAAGTTACAGGCCACTCTATAGAAAATCATCTCTACCCATCTCCACCCATGTCCACCCATGTCCACCATCCCTCATATGGGCCCTGAACTTGAAAAATAAATTTTTCTTAGGACTTTATGGGGGCTTTCCCTACTAAAGGATATCATAATATACAAAAAAACGTTTATATTATGATGAGTTATTCCCCAACAGGAGCAAAGTTAGAGGCCACTCTATAGAAAATCATCTCTACCCATCTCCACCCATGTCCACCATCCCTCATATGGGCCTGAACTTGAAAAATAAATTTTTTCTTTGGACTTTATGGGGCTTTCCCTACTAAAGGATATCATAATATACAAAAACGTTTATATTATGATGAGTTATTCCCAACAGGAGCAAAGTTAGAGGGCCACTCTATAGAAAATCATCTCTACCCATCTCCACCCATGTCCACCATCCCTCATATGGGCCTGAAGTCGAAAAATAAATTTTTCTCAGGACTTTATGGGGCTTTCCCTACTAGAGGATATCATAATGAACAAAAAACGTTTATATTATGATGAGTTATTCCCAACAGGAGCAAAGTTAGAGGCCACTCTATAGAAAATCATCTACAGCCATCTCCACCCATGTCCCACCCATGTCCACCATCCCTCATATGGGGCCTGAACTTGAAAAATAAATTTTTCTTAGGGACTTTATGGGGCTTTCCCTACTAAAGGATATCATAATATACAAAAAACGTTTATATTATGATGAGTTATTCCCAACAGGAGCAAAGTTAGAGGCCACTCTATAGAAAATCATCTCTACCCATCTCCACCCATGTCCACCATCCCTCATATGGGCCTGAACTTGAAAAATAAATTTTTCTTTGGACTTTATGGGGGCTTTCCCTACTAAAGGATATCATAATATACAAAAAACGTTTATATTATGATGAGTTATTCCCAACAGGAGCAAAGTTAGAGGCCACTCTAGAGAAAATCATCTCTACCCATCTCCACCCATGTCCACCCATGTCCACCATCCCTCATATGGGCCTGAACTTGAAAAAATAAATTTTTCTTAGGACTTTATGGGGCTTTCCCTACTAGAGGATATCATAATGAAAAAAAAAACGTTTATAATTATGATGAGTTTATTCCCAACAGGAGCAAAGTTAGAGGCCACTCTATAGAAAATCATCTACAGCCATCTCCACCCATGTCCACCCATGTCCACCATCCCTCATATGGGCCTGAACTTGAAAAATGAATTTTTCTTAGGACTTTATGGGGCTTTCCCTACTAGAGGATATCATAATGAACAAAAAAACATTTATATTATGATGAGTTATTCCCAACAGGAGCAAAGTTAGAGGCCACTCTATAGAAAATCATCTACAGCCATCTCCACCCATGTCCACCATCCCCTCATATGGGCCTGAAAGTCGAAAAATAAATTTTTCTCAGGACTTTATGGGGCTTTCCCTACTAGAGGATATCATAATGAACAAAAAACGTTCATATTATGATGAGTTATTCCCAACAGGAGCAAAGTTAGAGGCCACTCTAGAGAAAATCATCTCTACCCATCTCCACCCATGTCCACCCATGTCCACCATCCCTCATATGGGCCTGAACTTGAAAAATAAATTTTTCTTAGGACTTTATGGGGCTTTCCCTACTAAAGGATATCATAATATACAAAAAACGTTTATATTATGATGAGTTATTCCCAACAGGAGC